>NC_133459.1:8345000-8522500 GCF_048565385.1 Saimiri boliviensis
GTGTATATAAAAATAAATGATAATAAAAGCTGCTGTGGTTTGTTTATTTGGTTGGTTGGTTGGTTGTTTTTTGAGATGGAGTCTAGCTCTGTCTCCCAGGCTAGAGTGCAGCGGTGCGATCTCGGCTCACTGCAACCTCACCTCTTAGGTTCAAACAATTCTTCTGCCCCAAGTAGCTGGGATTTACAGGTACGTGCCACCATGCCTAGCTATTTTTTGTTTTTGTTTTTGTTTTTGAGATGGAGTCTCACTCTGTTGCCCAGGCTGGAGTGCAGTGACATGATCTCAGCTCACTGCAACCTCTGACTCCTGGGTTCAAGTGATTCTCCTGCCTCAGCCTCCCGAGTAGCTGGGATTACAGGCACTTGCCACCATGCCTGGCTAATTTTTGTATTTTTAGCAGAGATGGTGTTTTGCCATGTTGGCCAGGCTGGTCTCCAACTCCTGACCTCAGATGATCTGCCCACCTCAGCCTCCCAAAGTGCTGGGATTACAGGTATGAGCCACCACGCCCAGCCGAGGCTGCTGTAGTTTGAATGTTGGTATCCACTCCGCAACTCAGGTTGAAGCTGATCCCCATGGTGATGGTATTGAGAGGTGGGGCTTTTATAAAAGGCTGAGGTAGCGAGTTCAGTCCCCTCGCCCTCCCACTTTCTGCCACCTGAGGATGCAGGAAGAAGGTCGTCGCCAGACACCAAAGGCTGGCACTTTGAGCTTGGACTCGCCCAGAGCTCTGAGAAATGAACTTCTAGTGTGTATAAATGACCCAGTCTGTGGTATTTTGTTAGAGTACAAATGGGCTAATACAAAGGCTGGCCAATCCTTATCAAGCCCTTACCACGGTCTCCGTGCTTCATAGAAATGAATCGTTTTGTCTCACAAGCCCCGGAGGTAGGTGCTGGCTTCACTCCATCTTTTATAGATGAGGAAATGGAGGCACAGGAGAGAGGCTAAGTAACCCACCTCAGGTCACCCAAGATCAGACAAGATCCGGCGCATTCAGGGTGGTATGGCTGTAGACAGGTCACCCCTCTTATAAAGGGCAGAGCTGGCGTTTGAACTCGGGCAGTCCGACTCCATGGTTCAGGCTCTGAATGGCAATGTTCTGCTGCTTCTATAAATAAATGAGGATAAGAAAGGAATAATTGGAAATGATTTCTCCTCCAGACTGTGAAGCTGCATTGCAGACAGCAGTCTCAGCTACTAAGGTATAACAAACAGCTCTTTCGTCTCCTGAAAGAACCACATGCAAAGGAGGGAGTGAGGAGAGAAGGGAAGCCCGGAGCCTGAAGAACCGGTAACGGGGGTGCACAGCCCCTGAGTAATCCCAGGTGGACCGTGTGAACCTGCAGTGAGTGTCTGTGGCCACGAGGCAGAACACACAAACACCAGGCCTCCAGACTCTCACTAAGACTATGTCACGAGACAGGACCTCGCTGCCCAGCCCCTGCCTCCCAGTAACGGGATTACGAGGCCGAGTGTGGTTACTGCTGGCACGGCGAGCTACAGATGTAGCCAGGACTGGGCGCCGATCGACGGATTCCCAATATTGTCTTCCAGTTGCTAGACGACGCTGCTTTCCAGTACATTATTTGGAATATAAAAACTAAAATGTAAGTAAAGCATTTTCATACAAATAATTTCAACCGCAACAAGGCAATTGGCTTCTGATTAAGTTGGCAAGAGGAGGTAATGAACTCATTCCGATTGACATATTTGGAGACTCTCTTGCCAACTCCAATTGGCAGCTTCATAATTATGGAAATGTCCATGTTATTTCCACTCAGCCAGGGTTAGGCCTGCTGGTATCTGATTCAATGTTTACTTCATGAATGAGGTCAGTTCCCAGCACAGCTGGGGTTTCGGCAAAGGAGTCAGCAGACAGCATTCCCACTAGACTCTGACCAGCGTTTGTCACGACTTCCAGGGCAGCCTTCTCCCAGCTCCCCCAGGTCAGCCACTCTCCCTAGCATTTCCTGGGGCCCGGCTCCACTCTCTGTAGAAGCAGACCCAGCGCGGGCTGCAGCCTGGACACAATGTCACACCAAGCCTCGCCTGGCACAGTGGTTCATCCCTCAGACTGCTACCTTGGTATTGCAGCACCTCGCTCCTGGACACCCCCCGACACCGCAAGCTTCACACTGCCAGGAAACAGAGTTTCAAGAATTATTTATCCCAGGATGGCTCCACATGTGTGGTGTGAGAGTGACTCAGAGTGCCATGGAAGCCACCTCCAGAGGTAATGATGTCCCACAGGCCAGAGTGTCCCTTTAGGAGCTTCGCACACTGATGAAAACAAAAACAAGTCACAAGTGCTCAGAGCCCTCATAGGAAGAACACACATTCGTGGGGTGACCATCTCTGAGTTCACAAGGTTCCTGGGGAGACTCAGGGCAGAAAGAAGGGCGGCACCCCACAACAGTGCCCGGGGCCTAGCTCGCAGTGTCTCAAAGCAGCAAAGGGCCGGAGTGTCACTGACCTGTTTGTCCAAGTCCTGAGCTGTTGCCGTAGGATAGCGGCAGCGAGAAAGTGTGCAGTCAGAGTCTGCAGCCGCTATTTCTGCTCTGGCAGCAATTTCCCCACCTGAGCACGGTAAGCCAGGAGGAGGCTAAGTGAGGGTGATTTGATTTGGATCTCAAAATAATCGTGGGCATCATGTGATGTGATGATTTTGCCCAAGAAAATCTGAAAAGTGCCATGGAGAGAAAGAATCTGGAGTAGGAGATTGTTAAGCATTGGAGGCAAAGGCAGATTCAAGAAGGAGCTTTCTCTTCCTCGGTGTTGACAACCAGACTTTGATGGCCACGCCCCATGCTCTGGTCCCCCAGCCGGAGAACAGTGAGACAGCTGATGTGAACACAGGAATAAACATCGCAGAGGACTGCAGTCCCAGATATAACGAGGTCGGCTTTCTCTCCCTGTGGCCTCACCAGAAGGAGGGATTGTCAGTCCAGGATGAAGACTCTGTCTCATCCTAAGTCCAGCTGCATAGCGGATTTCAGAACACCTCTCCTCACTTGAGGGTTGACACGCTAGGGTCCCTGGGACCCGCTGGACAGTCGCAGTCACAGATCACTTCTCTCACAGGCTTTTCTCGGGAGCTCACACAACCTGTCTCAGCCCCAAGATGCTCCTTCTTCTCTTATTTTTTTGAGACAGAGTCTCACTGTGTCTGTCACCCTGAGTGGAGTGCAGTGGTGCGATCTCGGCTCACTGCAACCTCTGCCTCCCAGGTTCTAGTGATTCTCCTACCCCAGCCTTCCGAGTAACTGGGACTACAGGTGCCCACCACCACGCCCAGCTAATTTTTGTATTTTTAGTAGAGACGGGGTTTCACCACGCTGGCCAGGCTGGTCTCAAACTCCTGACCTCGTGATCCTCCCACCTCAGGCTTCCAAAGTGCTGCGATTACAGGCGTGAGCCATCCACCGTCCTAAGATGCTCCTCTGTCTGCTCCTGTCCTGACTCAAACACAGGTCATTTGCCATCAAATCTGTAGCCTGTCTTATCAACGTTGTCATTGTGATATCATCTTAGAATATTTGTTTCTTTGTTTGTTTTTGAGACAGAGTCTCACTCTGTCATCCAGGCTGGAGTGCAGTGATGAGATCACAGCTCACTGCAGCTTCCAGCTCCCAGGCTCAGGTGATCCTCCCACCACAGCCTCCCAAGTTAGCTGTAACTACAGATGCGCACAGAGAGGCACTTGTCTTAGCTGCTTCTACACCACCCTCAGCTACATTTTTTGTATTTTTTTGTAGAGACGGAGTTGTTTCATGTTGCCCAGGCTGGTCTCAAACTCCTGGTCTCATCCAGTCTGCCCTCCTTGGCCTCCCAAAGTGCTGGGCTCACAGGTGTGAGCCACCGCACCCAGACTCACTTTATAATCTTTTAAAATTATTTTTCCCTTGAATATTCTTTGGGAAGTTTTTGACTTCCCAAACTGAGCCTGTTTGTGCTGCTGTAACAATGCATGGGACCGGGTGATTTTTTTTTTTTTTTTTTTTTTTTTCCTGAGATGGAGTTTCGCTCTTGTTACCCAGGCTGGAGTGCAATGGCGCGATCTTGGCTCACCGCATCCTCCGCCTCCTGGGTTCAGGCAATTCTCCTGCCTCAGCCTCCCGAGTAGCTGGGATTACAGGCACGCGCCACCATGCCCAGCCACTTTTTTGTATTTTTAGTAGAGACGGGGTTTCACCATGTTGACCAGGATGGTCTCGATCTCTCGACCTCGTGATCCACCCGCCTCGGCCTCCCAAAGTGCTGGGATTACAGGCTTGAGCCACCACGCCCGGCGGGACCGGGTAATTTATAACGAACAGGAATTTATTTCTCACAGTTCTGAAGGCTGAGAAGTCCAAGATCAAGGCGCCAGCATCTGGCAAGGGCCTCCTTACCACGTCATCCCATGGCAGAAAACAGACAGGCGGTAGTGGGTGGGAGAGAAAGACAGACAAAAGGGGGCTGAACTCGTTCCTTTATAAGGAACCCACTCCTGAGATAACGACATTAATCCATCATCCATTAAACACCTCTGAAGGGTCCTACCTCCCAACGTCTCCCTATTAGGGATCAGGTTTCCAGCACATGGATGTTAGAGGGCACAGTCAAACCGTAACGGGCACTAAGCCAGGTTCTTCCCTTCCCCTCTCTGGCCTCATGACCCATGCCCGCTACCCACTTGGCACAGCTGCACTGGCCGCCCTGCCGATGCCCATCCACGCCAGACACACACCCACCTCAGGATCTTGGCACGTGCCCTTCCCTCCAGCAGGAACACTCGCCAGGCCATTCCCACAGCTCCCCGCCTCCCTTCCTTCTCGTCTTGACTCACCCCCTCCCCGGGCGCGCGCTTGCCTGTCCTTCCACACGTGATTCCCCCAGCTTCTATCCCCATCTGAAATAGCACGTGCTACTTGTTCCTTATCTGCCTCCCCCTCTGCAGTGCCAATTCCGCCTGGCAGGGATTTTTGATTCTCTCGCCCACTGCCACAGCCTGGTGCCAGCATGGTGCCAGGCATGTCTACCCTGCAACATTTACTGAGTGCCCACTGCACACCAGGCACTCATCTTGGCTGCTTCTGCAAATGTTCCTCCAGTGACTGAAGAACTAAAATTCTGTAAACTCAAAGGAACCGTTGTGTCTTCTGATTCCTCCGAGAGCTTTGAGGAGCTGAGCAGATGCTTTGCTGTCTCCCTCCACCCCACTGCCCCTCTGACTTCATATATCAGCTCTCCCCACAGATGTGGGAAAGTGGGGTCATTCCCAGGCAGAGCCTGCCATGACTTAGGAACCCAGGTGTTTGTTCCACGGAGGCCAATTGCTCCCAGCTTTTTCTGAGCTCCTAGGAGGAAATGCATCTGAAATGCTGTCACCCTCCCCTGATCATTAACAGAGCTGTTGAACTGGCGGAGTTGTCAGCGAGGCAACCACAGGCAGGCAGGCAGCCATCGCACCGGCTCTGCAGAGAGGGCTGGAGAGCTGATGCCCACGCCACGGGAAAGGGCCGGCGCCTGAGCCAACAGCCTGACTGGAAAGTCTGTGTAAGGGACACCTGGAGGAAGCAGGGGCCTCCAGCACCTCCTCCACCGACTAACCCGTGGTGCTCACCCCGCCCGCCATGGGGGCTCACCACCCTTCCCGCCCAGAGATACGGCCGGGCCGGAGGCTCACGAGTGTTCTCCCAACAAATTGGAACTTCTTTTCTTTCGTCTCATTTGAAAAGGTCTTTTGTGAGTTAGCAAGTGACCCCAAAGTAACCTCTCTATTCCTGTTGGAAGGGAAAATATTTCCAGATCGGAGAGACTGCAGCGCCAAGCCTTGGCCTCTATGAATACTTGATTATGCCTCCTGAACGCAGTCTCCTGAGCATGTGCCAGTCAGTTTCAGAAATGAACCCTGGCCGGGTGCAGGGGCTCACGCCTGTAATCTTAGCTCTTTGAAAGGCCAAGACAGGAGGATCACTTGAGCCCAGGAGTTAGAGACCAGCCTGGGCAACATGGTGAGACTCTGTCACTACAAAAAAAAAAAAAAAAAAACCTTTTTTTAATTCGCCAGTATAGTGGTGCACACCTGTAGTCCTAGCTACTTGGGACGCTGAGGTGGGAGGATTGCTTGAGTCTCCGAGGTCAAGGCTGCAGTGAGCCGTGATCACACCACCGCACGCCAGCCTGGGCGACAGAGTGAGGCCCTGTCTCAAAAACAATCAAATAAAATAAATCCTTAAGCAAAGTAACTGCCAATCAAGAGGTTTATTATTTGCCCCATTGAGTATCTTAAGACCAAAGCTTCACATTTTCGATGGTGTGATGTCATGAAATTCCCATGTATGATCACATTTTGAAAAAGTCATTGTGTATGTTTTGGAAAGCGAGAGGGTTAGCCTGTAACTTGGAAGATAAACTCCTGAACTGGAAGTTTGAGGAGTACAAGCAGCAGGGGCCACCAGGCTATCGCATTCGCTACGGTGAACTCATGTGACTGCCCCAGAATTATCTGGAAGTTCGGTGTTCGTCTTCTGAAAAGAGCTGGGCCCTCGGCGTGCCGGCTGTCCTAAGGGCAGTGTGAGCAGCTTTCTACTTAAAACCTTCACACCTGGCACTTGCTTTCCAAAGGGAACCCTCTTTCCCGCAGATTTTTTTCCACCTTTCTCCTTTTCTGTGTGAGCCCAGTTCATCTCAGCCTCCTGGCCTGAAGAGAAGGACAAGTATAAAAGCCGTTTATAAAAGGAGCAGGGAGGTGGTGTGCTTTTGTATTTGCTGCTGAAACTGGGGCCGGGTAGAGACAAGACGGCCTGAGAAACAATGCTGGGAGTGAGGAGCACGGACCGGCCCGGGACCAGGAGAAAAGCAGGTTTCCCTGTCTTCACGGTCAAGAGAAGGCAAAGGCAGGTACGTAAGGCCATGGACCTTCCTAGTCCACATGGGTGAGGCCTTTGGATGCTCCCCTGAGACCCGGCGTGCCTAATCAGAAACTCCAGATCTGAGCCAGGCGTGGTGGTGGTGCCTGTTTAAGTCCCAGCTACTCCGGAATCTGAGGCAGGAGGATCACTTGAGCCCAGGAGTTTGAGGCCAGCTGGGCAACATAGCGAGATCCTGTCAAATTCCAGATCTGTCGCCGTCAGTTGTCTCTAGGGAGAGAGGGGCTCGAGAAAGGACGGCGCATTTAGAAGGGGATGAAGAAAGACTAGAAACGGGGATGTGGGGGAATGCACAGCAGAAGCAGTTTAAGGAAGAGACCGAGACTGAGACAGGGATGTCGGGAAACGAGCCCGTAGTTTCTTCTGTCCTCTGTGTCCAAACACATCTTCACTGCCTTAACTATAGACTGAGAACTGACAAGGCTGAAACGGCCAAGGGCTGGGGATCTAAGACTGTAAAACGGGCCGGGGGTGGGAGCCCACGCCTGTAATCCCAGCACTTTGGGAGGCCAAAATGGGCAGGCCACCTGAGGCCAGGAGTTCGAGACCAGCCTGGCCAACATGACGAAATCCCATCTCTACTAAAAATATAAAACTGAGCCGGGTGTGGTGACACATGCCTGTAATCCCAGCTACTCGGGAGGCTGAGGCATGAGAATCATTTGAACCCAGGAGACAGAGGTTGCAGTGAGCCGAGATTGCACCACTGCACTCCAGCCTGGGTGGCACAGTGAGACTATGTCGAAAAAGTAAAATCTCTCACTTCTGACCTTCAGAGGGTCCTGCGCCTCCTCTCCCTCCGTCTCCTCCCTCTCCCTTCTTTGCCCCGTCCCCCCACCCCCTTCTCCTTCTCCCTTCATGCCGTTTTCCTCCACCTCCTTCTCCCCCTACCCCTCCTCCTTCCTTCAGGCTGGACACAGCCTGTCTCCGAGGAGCAGGAACCGCTCTGAATGACACTGGCTGGGACAGAAGTGCCCTGGGGTCAGGCCTGAGGCAGTCGGGCCCAAACAAGGCAGCATTTATGCCCGGGAGCTTTTCAAGGAGGTTTTGCAGATACGAGGAGGTTGGACAGAGAGGAACAGAGAAATTCCAGAGATTTTTCACGTGCAAGTGGATATTTCCTTTGAGAGTTTCTAGACTAAATAATACTCCTTGTGTCTAAGGGGACGGTGTATACTGCTGACCTGGCAATGTTCTCTGCCTGCAGCATGAGCACGGACAGGCCCCTCGGCTGCCCGGAGAGGGCTGTAAGCAGAGGAAGGTGAGGTGGCCTCAGTAAGCACCTCACTGGAGACAGTCGCTGCTGTGCCCCCTGCCTGACACAACGCCGTTTCAGATGCGGAGGAAGAATCTCCTGGCAGATCTTGGGACTCAAATGGGCTGGACCTCTAAGAAAAATGTACCCAGGCCTCTCTGTTCACCAATTTTCATTCTTACATACATACATACATATATATTTATTTATTTAAACAGACTTTATACTTTAAGCAGTTTTCGTTTACAGCAAACTTGAGCAGAAAATACGGAGGTCCCATAGGCTCCCTTTCCCAACATAGGCACCACCTCCCCCTCCCGCTTCATCCTACAGTCGATGGAACGATATTCACACGTCATTATCGCCCACATCCATCACCTACGTTACAGACTCTTGGTGTCATGCGTTCTGTGCATTTTGACAAATGTACAATGACGTGGACCTGCCATTGCTGTGTCATACAGAGTAATTTCAGTGTCTGAGAATCCTCCGTGCTCCACCTGGTAACCCCTCCCTCCCCCTGGTCCCCAAAGCTTTGCATTTTCCAGAATGTCACAGAGGTGGAATCTTATGGAATGTAGCCTTTTCGGAGTGGCTTCTTTCACTTAATAATCCGCATTTTTGTTTCCTCCATGTTTTCTCACAGCTTGATAGCCCATTTCCACGGAATAATATTCCATTGTCTGGATGTAGCCATCTTCGTATATTTTTAAAAAGACAGACTCTTCCATGGGGTGACATAACTAGTATTATAATTAAACCTACAATAAAAGAAATATGTGGCTTAAATAGAACAAATACATATATCAACCCCATCAATACTGAGCCTATTATTGTCCTTCTGGTTGCAATAAGTAAATTGAGGAACAGAGCGACCCTGATTTACCCACAGTGATAGGTCAGTGATGTGAGAGCCACAGGAAGAACAAAAGGGGCCAGGCACGGTGGCTCGTGCCTGTCACCCCAGCACTTTGGGAGGCTGAGGCAGGTGGATCACCTGAGGTCAGCAGTTCGAGACCAGCCTGGCCAACACAGCAAACCCTGTCTCTACTGAAAATTCAAAAGTTAGCTGGGCATGGTGGTGGGTGTCTGTAATCCCAGTTACTCAGGAGGCTGAAGCAGGAGAATCACTTGAATCCAGGAGGCAGAGGTTGCAGTGAGTTGAGATCACACTGAGCCTGGGCAATACAGCAAGACTTCGTCTCAAAAAAGGACAAAAAAAATGGCCTAAATAGAACAACTATAGAACAACTGTATGTCACCCTTATCATACTAAGGCTATTTTTATCCTTCAGGTTGCAATAACTGAACTGAGGCACAGAGCCACCCTGATTGACCCACGGCAGCTAGGTCAGTGCTGTGACAGCCACAGGAAGAACGGAAGGGTCTAGCGTCCCCCGAGTTTGCTCTACTGCAAATCGGAATGTAACTTACTGGCTTCCCTCTGTAAAGCTTTATGTTTACATCTGTGGGGAGGAGCGGACACTTCACCCGAAAGGCCACCATGTCAAAGGCCTCTCTACCCGCCATTCTCAACACCTCCTTTTTCCTGTCACTTCCTGCTGTCCTTAGGAAGGAGAAGCCACTTATCCAGTGGGGTTGTGGGGAAGGAACTGGGTCTACTCAGAATACGGCCTCTCTCTCCTCTGGGATCCCTCTGGCTGCAGAGAGCCTGTGGGACATCCAGTCCACTCTGGGGGTGGGCGGATCACTTGAGGTCAGGAGTTCCAGATCAGCCTGGCCAACGTGGTGAAACCCATCTACTGAAAATTACAAAAATTAGCCAGGCATGGTGGCGGGCACCTCTAATCTCAGCAACTCGGGAGGCTGAGGCAGGAGAATCACTTGAACCTGGGAGGTAGAGGTTGCAACGAGCTGAGATCGCACCACTGCACTCCAGCCTGGGCGACAGAGCAAAACTCTGTCTCAAAAATCATAATAATAAATAAATAAATAAATAGAAATGTAAAAATAAAGGGGAAAAAAAAGGCACAGAACTAGACAGAAAGTGTACCCGAACTACTTTCAGGGAATTCTTTGAGTTCTGAGAGAAATCTGACTCAAAAACTAACTTTAGACCAGAATTTACCTACAGTTCATACAGCAATTTTCTCTAGAAAAGGTCTACACACAACCAAATACAAATGAAGCTAAATTTCCATAAAAGAGAAACATTAAAGCTACATCTAATTTTTGATGAAGTGTTACAGAGATCCCCCCTACTTCAGTCCTAATGGTTTGGGGCACGTTTTCTTTTTTCTTTTTTTCAGAGACAGAGTCTTGCTCTGTCACCCAGGCTGAAATGCAGTGGCGCAATTTTGGCTCACTGCAATCTCTGCCTCCTGAGTTCAAGCAGTTCTCCCGCCTCAGCCTCCCAAGTAGCTGGGATTACAGGCACGTGCCACCACACCCAGCTAATTTTTTAAAATATTTTTGGTAGAGACGGGGTTTCACCACGTTGGCCAGGCTGGTCTTGAACTCCTGACCTCAGGTGATCCACCCACCTTGGCATCCCAAAGTGCTGGGATTATAGCCATCGCCCCCGGCCAAGACACGTTTTCAAGCCTTGAGGTGCATACCAGTACACTCAGCTCACTTTGTAATATCTGAATTTTCCCGAAACAGGGTTTGAATTCCACTTCAATGAGATGAACCACAGTAGTAAAGAGTGTGGTGTTTGCGTAAATGTCTATGTAGTGACTCTACTCGAATTACCATGAGCCCATTGAGAATGGAGCCTGATTTCCTATATTCAAAGCGTTATCTCCACAGTGTCATTTGTGTGAGTCCATTCGTAGTAGTTGGTAATGAGGAGGAGGAGGACGGGAAAGGCATTCCCAGGGAACAGCCAGCACCTTGGTTCATGTCCACTGATGCTGATGCTGTAGCTTCACTAAAACATCACTGTCCCTAACCCCCTTCTCGCTCGCCGTCTCCACTCAGGAGGCTGAGAAAGTCAGATGCACCTGGCCCAGTTCTACCAAAGGACACACAAGTGCATGCCTTCTAGAGACCCTCTAGGAGAAGTCTTGCTTTTCTTCTATAAGAGACGGATAGGACTGGAAATGCCCCTTCCCCTTCTTCCTACCTTGACTCCAGGCGTGATTCCTGGAGCAGCAGCTGCCATTTATGATCATGAGGCAATCAGCAACTCTTTGACGACACTAGTAGCCTAGTACCCAGGGCTGCTCCAACTGGCCAGCCTTCTGTCTCCAAGGTGTAACTGCAGTAATGGTAGGACACTGGAAATGCCTGGAACATTAACAAACCGAAGAAGACCAGCCATGTTATTACAACTATTTGCTAGTCCTACTACCTTCCGCAAATAGAAATGGAACAAGATGTTAAAAGTGATTCTGTTTTGGCTGAGTACAGCGGCTCACACCTATAATCCCAGCTCTTTGGGAGGCCAAAGCGGGTGAATCACCCAAGGTCAGGAGTTCAAGACCAGCCTGGGCAACATGGCAGAACTCTCTCTCTACTAAAAACACCAAAAAAATGAGCCAGGTGTAGTGGCACATGCCTGTAATCTCAGCTACACAGGAGGCTGAGGCAGGCAAATTGCTTGAACCCAGGAGGCGGAGGTTATAGTGAGCTGAGATTGAACCACTGCACTCCAGCCTGGGCAACAGAGCAAGACTCTGTCCCCACTACTCCCCCAAAAATTGTTTCAATTCTGGCAAAAC
The DNA here is from genome assembly GCF_048565385.1 of Saimiri boliviensis. Lineage (NCBI taxonomy): Eukaryota > Metazoa > Chordata > Mammalia > Primates > Cebidae > Saimiri > Saimiri boliviensis. Next base: position 8,356,862 of record NC_133459.1, read on the forward strand.
TCCTGAGGCAGAAAACAAATCAGTAAGTGGCAACAATTCCAGTGTTCCAAAGTGACGTGCTGAAGCAGCTCACCGGGGCCTGCAGAGGCTTCTGGGAACCTGTGACCACCCCCAGGGCAGAGGATGGCAAGGCCAAGAGAGGTCAGAATGGAAGACAGCTTCTTTTCTTTTTTTTGAAATGGAGTCTTGCTTTTGTCACTCAGGCTTGAGTACAGTGGCGCGATCTCAGCTCACTGCAGCCTCCACCTCCCTGGTTCAAGCAATTCTCCTGCCTCAGCCTCCTGAGTAACTGGGATTACAGGCACTTGCCACCACACCTGGCTAATTTTTTTGTATTTTTTTGTATTTTTTGTATTTTTTGTATTTTTAGTAGAGACGGGGTTTTACCAGGTTGGCCGGGCTGGTCTTGAACTCCTGATCTCAGGTGATCCGCCCGTCTTGGCTTCCCAAAGTGCTGGGATTACACCACGCCCGGCTGAGAGACGACTTCCTTCGAGAGAGCGCTTGGATACTGGGGCACTTTTCCTCCCCATCCCGTCCCTGCTGTGGATGAGAGAAGGGGGGCCTAGCAAGAAGGACTTCAAGGGCACCCTTCGGAGAGCTGTTGGAGGTACCCAGGAGCCTGGGGACCTGAGAACTGGTGTCTGTCACCTGCCTGAGAAATCCTAAAAGCAAGAAGCCCTGAAGTCAAAACAAGGAAAGGTCCAGCCAGGCACAGTGGTGCACACCTGTAATCCCAGCACTTCGGGAAGCCCAGGCAGGAGGATCGCTTGAACTCAAAATTTCAAGACCATCCTGGCCAACGTAGAGAAACCCCATCTCTACAAAAATACAAAAATTTGTTGAGCGAGGTGGTGCATGCCTGTAATCCCAACTACTAGGAAGGCTGAGGCATAAAGATGGCTTGAACCCAGGAGGCGGAGGTTGCAGTAAGCCAAGATTGCGCCATTGCAGGTGGCTTCCCTGGGGAGAGTTCCACCCCCTGGGACAAAGGCTGCATGAGTATTTCCCAGGGACAGGATATGGACCCTGAGAAGGAACTGCCCAGGGGGCCACCAGGAGAAAAGGCTGAGCCAGGAACCAAAGCACCCCAAGTGAGCAACACCCCAGCTTCCAGGAAGTCTCCAAAGAACCCTACAGCCCCTCATAGGAGAAACATTCGCTTGAAACATTTACACAGCCAAGGGAAACCACGGTGGGGGCACATGGGTGCTGCCCCCTCCTCTGGCTTCACCCTCCAGGAGCCCAGCCAGCCCGGGGAGTGGGAGGGAGGCCGGCAGACGGGAAGGCTTCTTGCCGGGAGGAACTTTAACCTCAAGGAATCCCTATCACAAACTGAGCACTGTGGACTTAAAGTGACCGGAGGACTTTTCTTATCCAAGAGCCGCTGGCAGGTCACACGGCTGCCAGAGATTTCATCTTAGGACTGGGGGCAAACCAGCCCCCACCCCCCCACCCCCAGCAGTGCTAGTGTTGAACGTTCCCTGGAGAATAAAGAAGAGGTTTCCTTCTGCTGTCGCCACAAACCCGCCTGTGTCACATACCAGCTTCACGAACATGGCATGTGATCCCGACGGGGTTGGGGGGACGTTGTGTTTTTAGATGAAACCTGAATATTTCTCTAGTCTCTTCTCCCAGACACTAATCTCCTTGGAAATCTGTGCAGATTCTAGAACAAAACACTATGTGGAATTTAGGTCTTCCGTTTATTAAATAAGAAGTAGCTTCAAGGAGCATAGAATTACATGATTCCTTTTAAAATGTGCACGAAAAGCAGCTCTTTCCCCTGTCGTTTTCCACCTCGCAAGCATCCCGCTGGAATGGGGAGGATTGGCTCAGACTGAGTTCCAAGCTGCATCTCGGCCGCTGAGAGACGAGCCTGCTCTTTGCACCAGACAATGTGTTGAAAACCACCAGACCAAAAGTAGCTGATGCTTATCTGTCTCTGCAGAATTCCCAGGAACCCTTCGGGGGCTTCTGAGCCCACGTGGGAAGCACTGTCAGCCTGTGCCTGGGGGCGCCAGAAGAGGGAGATTGGGCAATTTCTGCTCCTTCACTCCCACCACCTCATCTCGCTTGGGGCTCACTCTTTCCAAGTTCACTTGGCCCCTTTGCCAAGGCAGGGGAGACCCAGCCAGGATATTTATAGTGTTGGCACATGACTGGGCAGCTAGTGGGAGCAGATGTTTTCTGATACGGGCAAAGGGAGCTGGATGAAAATTAGCCAGAAAAGAGGCTGCAGCCATAACTGATGTTCCTGTCCTCTCAGCACTGGGGAAGGCACCCCCCATCCTTACACGAGCGTGTTCCCCGTCCTCACTGCCCAAATGGCTCAATCCAGCAGATGCGGACTGCATACCAGGCGCTGGGTGGGCAGCATTGAGATAAATAAGACAAGGCCTGCCTCTTACGATGGCGCAGGAAAACCACTTGGGATGACCCACTCCATTCCTGCAGGCCGAGAGCCCCATGGGAGCCCGGGAACAGCCACGTGGTGGCAGCTGCTGGGCCTGGGGACAGTGGTGGGGTGGCAAGAGGGAAGGAGTGGTCAAGGTGACCCACATGGCTAGTGACAGCTCACCTGGCTTTGAAGGATGGGTGGGGAGGTCTGGTGAGACGGGAACAGAGGCTTTGCCACCTACCTGATGCATTCTGGGAACATCAGACACATCAGATGGGGCCAGAGGGCAGGAGGGTTCCTGAAGCTGTCAGAGGAGGAGGCTGAACAGGTGAGCCAGGGCCAGGCTGCAAAGGGTCACCTTCCACACTCAGGAATGTGGACGTTGGTAGACTTTGCCTTTAGGCAGGAGGAGCTGGTAAAGGTTTCTAGGGAGAGAAGGGATTCTTATTCCAGGAAGCAACAAGAACTGTGGATCTGTGAGCAGGTCTCTCCCTGTGTTCCCGCGCCCTGCGGCACCGTGCCTGGCGTGGTCGTTGCTCCGTAAGTGCTTGTCGAAGGAGCAGACTCTTGTGTGGCATCTCTGTCTCACAGACTGTCCATGAGATGAGACGGTCATTAAGATCACTGAGTGTGGCAGGCCTTCCTCAGGGCCCTGACCCCAACCCGGGTCCAGGCAGATTCCTGCATGCCTGACAGCAGCTGTGGGCATCTTCTCCTTCCAGAAGGGTTCAAGCACACCCAGACCCTGCAGCAGATCCAAGCCTCCCCAAGGCTTCTCCTGGCCGCCACCTGCCCTGGAGCCCAGCCCTTGCCCTGTCCCCGCTCTGGTCCCATCTGAGCCTGTGCCTATAGCTTCATCTCCGCGCCAGCCTCAAACAACATGTTGCCTCTTTCCTTCTATTTGAAAATTAAGTGTACTGGCCAGGCATGATGGCTCACCTACCCCTGAGGACCTCCTAAGTGCTGTAATCCCAGCACTTTGGGAGGCCCAGATGGGGGAATCACTTGAAGTCAGGAGTTCGAGACCAGCCTGGCCAACACGGCAAAACCCTGTCTCTACTAACATACAAAAATTAGCTAGGCATAGTGGCAGGTGGCTGTAATCCCAGCTGCCTGGGAGGCTGAGGCAAGAGAATCACTTGAACCAAGAGTCGGAGGTTGCAGTGAGCCACGATCAAGCCACATACTCTAGTCTGGGCAGCAGAGTGAGACTCCGTTTCAAAAAAAAAGAAAGAAAATTAAATATATTCGCCCATTTACATGCTGCTGATAAAGACATATCTGAGACTGGATAATTTTTAAAGGAAAGAGGTTTAACGGACTCACAGTTCCATCTGGCTGGGGAGGCTTCACGATCCTGGTAGAAGGTGAAAGGCATGTCTTCCATAGCAACAGACAGAAAGAGAGCTTGTGCAGGGGAACTCCCCTTTGCAAAACCATCAGATCTCGTGAAACTCCTTCACTGTCACGAGAACAGCTCGGGAAAGACCCACCCCCATAATTCAATTACCTCCTGCCGGGTCCCTCTTACCACACATGGGAATCATGGGAGCCACAATTCAAGATGACATTTGGGTGGGGACACAGCCAACCCATATCAGCAAGTAATAAGAACAATGACAACAAAAGACAGTTCTGCGCATCGCAGCCTTTGCTGAAGGTCTGAGGAGACGGAGGTATTTACAAACACAGACAACTTAAAATGGAATATTTACCTTACCCTGTTCTTAAACTTCCTCAAGCCGTTTCCATCAACTGGATTCCGGCGTCACCCACTTGCTGCCTACATCCCTTTTTTCTTCTCTCTCTTCCCGAACGCCTGTTCTCCCATGATGCAGAACAATTAAAGGAATTCTTGGTTTTGTTTTTGGTTTTCGGGTCTCTTTTTTACCTACCCCAAAGACTTCTCCTGTCACCCCTCAGCCGGGTATTTTCCTAAACAAAGACATTTTGTTCCCCAAGAAGAACCCTGGGTCCACAGGTAAGCAGGTCGTTTCTCTACCCCACAGCATTCCGGAGCAATGTGGTGTCGTGTGTACCCAGCCCTGTACGCAGCATCTTAGGGACCAAGAAAACGAAGTCCTATCATTGGGGCCCATGTTGGGGAGAAAAAACCTAACCCAGAATTTAATCACTCACTAAGCTGGGTGGTTACATATATATGTGTGTGTGTGTGTGTATATATACACATATATATACACACACATATATATATATACACACATATATATATATATACACACACACATATATATAGGCAAAGAAAGAGACCCGTCCGTCCTTGCTGGAGCCTAGGGGACAGGAAAGAAGCTATTCCAATGGCCTTACAAGGGAAGGATGAACAGTCCTGAGGGCCGGGTGTGGTGGCTCACACCTGTAATCCCAGCAGTTTGGGAGGCCCATGCAGGAAGATTGCTTGAGCCAAGCTGTTTGAGATCAGCCTGGGCAACATAGTGAGACCCCATTTCTACAAAAAATAGCTGGCTATGGTGGTACATGCCTGTAGTTCCCAGCTACTTGGGAGGCTGAGGCAGAAGGATCGTTTAAGCCCAGGAGGTTCAGGCTGCAGTGAGCTGCAATCCAGCCATTGCACTCCAGCCTGGGCCATAGAGTGAGAGCCTGCCTCAAAACAGAACAATAAAATCCCTAATGCTCCTGGCTAATTTATCAGCTTTCAGAGAAGGAGATGAAGGAGGTAGCAAAGGAAAGGCTCTTGGCTAAGCTTCAGGGATGGGGAGGATGGGGAGGATGGGCGACTACAATGACAAAATCAGGAAGATAGAAAGAGAAGCAGAAAATAAATGGAGTTTAAAATGCATTGAGAGGAGGAGACAGAGACAGAGAGGCTCCCACGCAGGCCTGCAATTGTCTGTGAGTTCTAAACAAGCAGAGCCCAGCACAGCCAAGCACAGGACAGCGGAAGGCACTCCAGACGGGTGGGTCTGGCCTGCACTCAGCAGGCAGCAGTGTTCCCACCAGCAGAGCCCTCTGACCCCGGCCCTGAGCTGCTGTCAAGTGATTGGTGACGTTGTCTTTCTACAGGGATCAGGAACTTGTGAGAAAGTCCTGGTGCACTCCGGAACCTTAAGTATGTTCAATTAAGTATAGCCTAACTCTGCCTCCTTGCATCTTCTAAGCTCCACCTAAAGGTTTCTCTGTGCATAGTGAGCTGTCACCTCACTGGATGTGTAAACAGCCTGCAACTTACTCTAGTGCCAGTCACCAAGTTTTGGCCAATCGCAGGCCGCCGACCGTTCAAACCTGGTTCAAATAAGGCAAACACCCAGCTGTAACCAATCCGGCTGTGTCTGTACCTACTTGTTTTCTGTACGTCACTTCCCTTTTTCTGTCGATAAATTTTCTTCCACCACGTGGCTATGCTGGAGTCTCCGAGCCTACTCTGGTCTGGGAGCCGCCCGATTGGTGAATCATTCTTTGCTCCATTAACCTCTATTAAACATAATTTGTCTAAGGTTTTTCTCTTTTTTTTTTTTTTTTTTTTTTTTTTTTTTTTGAGAGGGAGTTTCGCTCTTGTTACCCAGGCTGGAGTGCAATGGCGCGATCTCGGCTCACCGCAACCTCCGCCTCCTGGGTTCAGGCAATTCTCCTGCCTCAGCCTCCTGAGTAGCTGGGATTACAGGCATGAGCCACCATGCCCAGCTAATTTTTTGTATTTTTAGTAGAGACGGGGTTTCACTATGTTGACCGGGATGGTCTCGATCTCTTGACCTCGTGATCCACCCGCCTCAGCCTCCCAAAGTGCTGGGATTACAGGCTTGAGCCACCGCGCCCGGCCTAAGGTTTTTCTCTTAACAGGTGTTTGGTTCAAATTCTCTGTTTCTTCTTGGCATGCTTCCAAAGCTTTCCAGGTAATCCAGATTATTTCTCCCTCTAACTTGGTATGTTCTTTGTCACATAGCCATTTGGCTTGGTCAAGGGTTAGTGGAGGAAGCCGGGAGGCAGAGAGCTGGATGCTGCTGGGCTAGAGGGAGCAGCCACGTGCACGTGTGAATGCCCACACGTACATGCATACACAGCGTATGCATATACACACACATACACCTGCACATGTTCGTGCACACGTACTACATATATGTGCACGCGTGGGTGTGCACACTAGTGTGCGCACATAGGCACACAGACATGCATATATGTGCACATATACACACACACTCACACACGCACATGCATTCTCCAAAGGGCCACAGGGCAGTTTGGTAACATGAGAGAGACGCACTAGGCTAAGTGCACAGCAACGTGGAAAGGTTACTATTCACATGAACGTGTGAAAAAAACCACGCCAAGTGCCACCAGAGGTGGGCACAGCCCAGAGGTGGAGGAGGGAGGGTACACGGGAGAGAGGTCCCGAGTCTGCAGGGCACGCTGGACCTGAGGACACGTTCACAGACGTGCAGTGAGGTGAGGAGGAACAGGACACAGGTAGCAGGTTCCTCATCAAACTGAACATAGTCCGTCCAGTTAAAGGCCATCTGGTGGTCATCTATTCTGAGATGAAGTAACCCTGTGGGAAGAGCTAAGCTCGCCTTTCTTGCAGAAAACAAGCAGGGGGGCTTATGGCTATTGTCCTCAAAAGTCCTTACTTGGCAAAATGAGAAGTGAGAAACATGAAAGAGGTCTGCCAATTAAAAAGGAAAAAAATGACTGGAGCCGAGAGGCCCTGGATTTGAGGGTTGTCACCCAGGGCTTAGTCTGCTCCTCTGTCACCTGTTTGCCAAGCACACCTGCTGATCAAGGCGCCCCACAGAGAGAGCTCCAGGAGGAAGGCCTAGGATGAGGATGAGGAGTTGTCTTGCCTCCAGCTCCATGCCTCCCCACAGCCCTCCCCCGTTCCCACCGCCAAACGAAATCTCTGTTGTAAAAATGTCAAAGGACAAAAACTTGCTTCAACCATGCCAAAGGGCATGGTGTGCAGAGAGGCCAGTGCCATTTGAGGCAGTGGCGGCCAAAACACGGGTCTCCAGAGGACAAAGGGGCCAAGCTGAGCTTTAGAGACCCTCGAGGATGCAAGCTCTGCTTTTGCGGTCCATGGACCCAGGAGTGGCCTGGGAACTCCTGCAAGCAAAACATCTAGGTGGTGAGGGCTCCCAGGCTGCCCCGCTCAGCGTTCATAGCTTCCTGGAGCGCATGGGTGAGAGGGCACAGCAGGGCCAGACCCCTGCCCCGGTGGCATCATCTACAGGGAGAGGTGCAGTGAGATCAGTTGCCTTCATGAAATTTACAAAAGACGCAGACACAAAAGCCAAGAATGGAGACTGCTCATGAGCGTGAACTCCCGCGCCTCCAGGCAGACTCCAGGAGAAGAGCAACCCCAATTTGCATCCCTCTGACTTTAACACACATGCACTCACATGTGCACTCACACCACACACTCAAACACGTGCACACACGCTCATAGGCATGTATATTTTGTGGCACAACCCCCTACCCCTTAATCACATGATCAGGGAATCAAGTTCTCTACTTTCTGCCTCACCTTCCTTGGCTTCACCTCTCACCCCACAGGATTCCTGGGCTGGGATCCCTCAAAAAACGTTCTGCGAAGCTTTCACTCATGGGCCCCATGCGCAGCGAGAGCGAGGGTCATGGAAATTCTGTGCCTGGACCAACCCCGTCCTGTGCGGCGTGGAAGAGGCACATTGCCTGATGCTTGTCTGGTTGGGAACTCTGTCGTCATCTCTTCACGGTGATAAACAGCTACTGAGAAAGAAAAAAAATGTCTTCACACAGTTCCTTGGAATAGTAGCTGCACCTGCGATTGATGGCCCTTTTTTCTTCTTCTTTTTTCTTTTTTTCTTTTTTTTGAGAGTCTCCCTCTGTTGCCCAGGCTGGAGTGTAGTGGCGTGATCTCAGCTCACTGGAACCTCCATCTCCCTGGTTCAAGCGGTTCTCTTGCCTCAGCCTCCCAAGTAGCTGGGATTACAGGCACGCGCCACCATGCCCAGCTAATTTTTTTATTTTTAGTAGAGACGGGGTTTCACCATGTTAGCCAGGATGGTCTCAATCTCCTGACTTCGTGATCCATCCGCCTTGGCCTCCCAAAGTGCCGGGATTACAGGCGTGAGTCACCGCGCCCAACCTCAGTAGATGTTTTTTAGAGAAAAGAAAACTGTCACCAGCTCCATTTTGTCAGGTTCATTTCTGAGGAATCTCTTGACCGTCACGGCTTCCAAGTGGGATCAACGCTGGACTTGCAAAAGGGGAAAATTGCTTTTGACTCATAAACTGGAATGGAAGCCAAGGAAGAAACTCGGTTTGTGGTCTGCTGTTGCTAAATACAAAAATGGATTATTTTATGGAAGAAGAGCCATGGTCAGGTCAGCTGTTTTTCCCTCATAAAATCACTCAGTGATCCAATAGGAAATTGCAATGCATGTGAGTGGTTTGCAGAGTCGTGCAACTGTGAGAATCTTCCCTGAAGGGCCACCCGACCCCTCTCCTGAGTCTCTGAAACGCCAAGAGCGAGGCCAGGATGGTGATAAAAGAGGAGTATGGCGCCCTCTGGCGAGAGTGGGGCTGAGTCCCTCCCGGGAGCCCAGCCTGGGTGTCCCTCTGCAGTCACGACCCCACAGCCCCAGGAAAAGAGGCCGTAACACCCATCCTACCCAGCCATGGCTGCACCAGCAGGACCCGCCTCCAGGTTAAGCCTGAGCAGACATCAGGCAGCCTCCAAGTTGAACCAAGCATCTCTAATCTGGAATACAAGTACTTGTCAAACATGATTACCCAGAATCTCAGGAAAAATTAAAAACGAGGTCTAAGGCTTGTGAAAGGGCATGGTCTCCAGACAGCCCGACACCAGGACTTTCCCTCTGGGTCTGGTGGAAATGTTTGTGAAAGGCCAAAGATGGTTCTGTCCTTCCGAGGCCCCAACTCAAAGCCTAGAGGAAGTTGTAGGGAGTCCTGGACACCGCACTAATGCTTCCAGAATCTCTCCAGGCTCAGACTTACATGCCTGATAGTTCCAGTTCTCAGACTGAGATTCCCATCCAAGGCTGGGTGATTTGATTCCAGTAAATCACATCGGTCGCTGTGTAGCATTGATAAGGGGCGCTCTGGGCGTGAACCCAGAGCCACTGGAGATCCACAAGGAATTCCTCTGTGCCATCTGTGTGGTTCCAGGGGAGGTTCCTTCTGAGCTTTCTGCAATTTGCCCGAGGGGTCAGGCACGGCTTCCATTGGGATTAGGCAAGAAGGATCTCGCTGTGCCCTGACACTCACACCTGGAGGTTGCTGGCCCATCCAGCCCCTGCGGAGGGTTTGAAGGTCCATGAGGCAGATCTTGGAAGGCCCGGGGGGAGCCTGAGAAAGAAATTCAGAAGATTCTGTCATGACATCATCGATCCCCCTGAAGAAGATCTGCAGGTTGCATTTACTCCCTGGCTTCAGCGCACCACATTTAGAGAGCTTTTTGGTTTTGTTTTCTTGAAGTACAAGAATACCAGTGATGACGCTTGAAAGCATCCTGTACTCCCAATGGACCGGGAAAATAGAAGTTTTCTTAGACTCAGTCTTGGTGGGAGTGTTGGGGTAGGGATCTGCCTTATGAATGGGGACATGGCGAGGGGGACTGCACTGAAGCTCTGTCCCCAATCCCCTTCCTCCGCTGATGCCTCAGTCCCTCGTCTCCAGAATGCCTACAGCTCTCACCCGTATCCACATTTTTTAGTTTTTACTTTTGTGGCATATAATTTTGTATCGAGTAGTAATTCACATACCCTGCAATTCACCCTTTTAAACACACAGTGCTTTAGTATACTTACACAGCTGTGCAACCTTCATGATGACCCATTTTTTTAGCATCTTTATTCCTCCAAAAGAAACCCTACAACCGACCAGGCTCAGTGGCTCATGCATGTAATGCCAGCACTTTGGGAGACCAACGCAGGAGGATCACTTGAGTCCAGGAGTTCAAGACCAGCATGGGCAACATGGTGAAACCCCATCCAAAAAAAAAAAAAAAAAAAAAAAACCTACAAAAATTAGCCAGATGTGGTGGCAGATAGCTGTAGTCCGAGCGACTGGGGAAGCCGAAGTGAGCCTGGGCGGTCGAGGCTACAGTGAGCCATGATCTCACTACTGCCTGGGTGACCAAGTAGAGCCCCTCGCAAACCCAAACCAGAGACCCTGCAACCTGTAACCATCATTCCCCAGTCCCACCCCGACACTCAGCAGCCCTAGGAAACCACTAATCTACTTTCAAACTCCTGACCTCGAGCGATCCTCCTACCTCAGCCTCCCAAAGTACTGGGATTACAGGCTTGAACCACCATGCCCAGCTTTTTTCTGAGACAGAGTCTTGCTCTGTCACCCAGGCTGGAGTGCAGTGGCGCAATCTTGGCTCACTGCAAACACGAATATACTTTCTATCTCTAAGAATTTGCCTATTCCGGTTTTTTTTTTTTTTTTTTTTTTGAGACAGTCTCACTCTGTCTCTGAGGCTTGGAGTGCAGAGGCACTGTCTTGGCTCACTGCAGCCTCAACCTCCTAGACTCAAGTGATCCTCCCAACTCAGCCTCTCAAGTAGCTGAGACTACAGGTATGCGACACCACGCCCCATTAATTTTGTTCATTTTTTATAAAGACAGGGTCTCAGTATATTGCCCAGGCTGGTCTCAAACTGCTGGGCTCAAGGGATCCTCCCACCTTGGCCTTCCAAAGTGCTGGGATTACAGGTGTGAGCCATCATACCCAGCCCACTTTTTGGCTATTACTATGAATAATACTGCTAAGAACATTTGTGTACATGATTTTTTAAATTTCCTTTTGTTTCTTTTTTTCTCATCATTTTTATGCCAGCAGAAATGATCTTGTTTAGGCATGCTTTCAATTCTCTTGGGTCTATACATAGGAGTGAAATTGCTGGAGTATACGGTAATTCTGTGTTTAACCTATTGAGGAACTACCAGGCTGTTTCCTACCTCTGTTTACCTTGTAGGAGTCCTAAGAATTAGTCAGTCCTATTTGACAAACAATACCAGTATTACTGGATCTTTCCAGAAAAAGCCTGAACAAGTACTAGAGTTAAATTTCCATTTTTTAGCAGGGAGAGTTGGTTGACTAGCTGCTCTGGTTAGTTGAAGGTAATCATAATTTTTAAAGTCCCATTTTGGGCCAAATGGAACTTTATTTGGCCCAAATGGGACCAAATTACAGGTGGCTCACACCTGTAATCCCAGCACTTTGGGAGCCCAAGACAGGCAGATTTCTTGAGCTCAGGAGTTTGAGACCAGCCTGGGCAACGTGGTGAAACCTTGTCTCCACCAAATATACAAAAAATTAGCCAGGCGTGGTGGTGCGTGTCTGCAGTCCCAGCTACTCGGGAGGCTGAGGTGGGAGGATCACCTGAGCCTGGGAGGTGGAGGCCGCAGTGAGCCATGATTGTGCTTTGAAGGTACCAAAGCAGGGCTGAGAGAAAATAGCAAAGGTAGGGGCAGTGCTCCAGGTGGGGTAACCAGGAAACCCCTCTCTGCAGAGGTGTGTCCATTTTCTCTTGCTGTCAATTACCAGTAACCTCAAACTCAGCAGTTTCAAAGATCATCCACTTCGGAGCCCAGCATTCTAGGGGTCAGGAGTCTGGGTGGGCTCAGCTGGGCTCTGTGGCCAGGGTCTCACTTGGACGAGATCAAGGTGTTGGCTGGGCTGGGCTCCCTTCTGGAGCCTTGGAGGAAAAACCCCATCCAAGCTCATTTCGGTGCTTACAGGATCCAGCTTCCTGCAGTTGTCAGACCCAGGTCCCTGCCTCCTTGCCGGCCATCAGCCAGGGTTGCCCTCCGCTACTCAGGAGCACTCTCCTTCCCTCATCCTCCAAGCAGCAGCGGCTTTGAATTTCTCCGGCTTCCGCCTCTGCCACCAGCGAAACACAGCCCTCTGCTTCACAGGCTGGTGTGATTCCCTTGTGCTGGCGAGATGACCTCCGTCTTCCAGTCTTAAGGGCAACCATGTCATAAGCCGTAACGCAGCCCAGGAGTGATGGCACAGTCACAGGCTTCGGGATGAGCACACACAATGGACCGGGCGGGGAGGCCATGTTTAAAATCTTGGCAAGCACAGGAGATGTCCCTGAGACCTAGAGCAGGAGGAGGCAATGAGGGCGTGGCCATGGGAGGAGAAACAGCCCAGACAAAGGGGCCAGCATCCTCCCTGGGGGAGGAAGAGGCTAGGCCTGTGTGAGGCACTGAAAGGCCCCTGGGTTGCAGGACACGAGCAATGGGCAGCGTGGCCTGAGGCTGGCAAGTGGGCAGAGGAGACCCCCTCACCCACGAGGGCCCTGGGAGACAGCTGTGGACAGGGCAGAGCCAGAAGATTCCCAGGCCGAGGGCACTCGGCAGAGACTGCTCTCTAGAATTAGACCTTAAAATCCTGCTTTTTAAAAATAGCTTGATTGGCCGGGCCCAGTGGCTCATGCCTATAATCCCAGCACTTTGGGAGGCCGAGGCAGGCAGATCACTTGAGGCCAGAAGTTCGAGACCAGCCTGACCAACATGGTGAAATCCCATCTCTGCTAAAAATACAAAAATTAGCCTGGTGTAGTGGCGCACGCGTGTAGTCCTAGCTACTCAGGAGGCTGAGGCAGGAGAATCGCTTGAACCTGGGAGGCAGAGGTTGCAGTGAGCCAAGATCATGCCCCTGCACTCCAGCCTGGGCAACGGAGCGAGACTCCATTGCAAAAATAAATAAATAAATAAATCTAGCTTAATTAAGGTACAACATATAATGAATAATTGGTGTGCAATAAACAGCATGTATTTAAACCGTACAGTTGATAACTTTTTTTTGAGATGGAGACTCGATCTGTTGCCCAGGTTGGAGTGCAGTGGCACGATCTTGGCTCAGTGCAACCTCTGCCGCCCGGGTTCAAGCGATCCTCTTGCCTCAGCCTCCTGAGTAGCTGGGATTACAGTCATGCACCACCATGCCCAGCCAATTTTTGTATTTTTAGTAGAGATGGGGTTTCACTATGTTAGCCAGGCTGGCCTCCCAAAGTGCTAAGATTACAGGCATGAGCCAGCACGCCTGGCCACAGTTGATAACTTTTGACATAGGTGTGCACCTGTGAAGACGTGTCCACAGTCAAGACAATGGAGACGTCCAGCATTCCCAAAAGTCACCTCAAGCCCACTGTCAGCCCTTCCTCCGTCTCCGCTTCTCCGCCCTCTCTGGGAAACCAGGGTCTGCTTCCTCTCATAATAGAGCAGTTTGCATTTTTTAGAGTTTGATGTAAATGCGTCATACAGTATAGCCAGGAATGAGTTGTGTCCCTTCGAAGTCCATATGTCGAAGTCCTTAACCCCCAGCACCTCGGCATGTGACTGTATTTAAGGATAGGGTCTTTAAAAAGGTCATTCAGCTAAAATAAGGTCATCAGAGTGGGCCCCAACCCAATATGATTGATGTCCTCATAAGAAGAGAAAATTGGCCAGGACCGGTGGCTCATGCCAGCAATCTCAGCACTTTGGGAGGCCGAGGCAGGAGGACCACTTGAGCCCACAAATTCGAGACAGGCCTGGGCACCATCGTGAGACCCTATATCTACAAAAAAATATAAAAAAATAATGTTGGAGGTAAAAAAGTTCCACAAGACAGGCCTGTGCAACATAGCGAGACCCTATAGCTACAAAAAATACAAAAACGGATGTAGCAAGTAGAAATGTTCCTCTTCAAAGTTCCCTTTCTTGTTAAAGAATAATCACAAGCATTAGAAATAACAGTCTGTTTTACACACTTTCTTCACAGCCTTCTTGCTTTTTGCTAATAGGTCTTTGTTAAGCCCTATCCTACGCAGCTGTTAGACACGCTCACAGGCACATGGCACAGTCTGTGTCCTTGTACTTTAACCAAGATATTGATGCTATTACTTTTCTAAGTCCTTTCGCAAGCAACTTCCCGTCCCTTCCTTACGTAGGCTTCCTCTTTTCCTTTGTTCTCCATTGCCTTTATCTACTCAAGAAAGTTTTAAGTTATTAGGCAATCAAGGTCAGTTTTAGATTGTAAAGTGTAGCTCCAGCCGATGGAGATCAGACAGCAGTAAAAACGATAAAAAATGACCTCAAATGTGTAAAACATAAATATGTCTGCTTTTCCTTTGTTCACTGTGCTTTCATGGCAAGACTGCCGGCAAAAGTACCCTTTCTGCAGAAAGTAAAGATTGCCTTGCCGAGAGATCCTTTGTCCCACTGCTGACTTTTCTTTGCAGCACTGAAAACTTACATATAACAATTAGCCTAGTGCAGTGACGCATGCCTGTAGTCCCAGCTACTTGACTCAGCGGGCTGAGGTGGGAGGAACCCAGGAGGTCAAGGCTTCAGTGAGCAGTGTTTACATCACTGCACTCCAGCCTGGATGACAAAGTGAGACCTTGTCTCCAAAAAAAAGGGCAAAATATAATCAATCTATTTTAAAAAGAAGAAGAAAAAGAACAGGAGGAAATTAGGACACAGGCGCATGTGGAGGGACCTGATGTGAGGCCACCAGAAGGCCCATTTACATGCTGAAGGCAGAGGCCTGAGAAAAACCAAGCCTGTTGACATTATGAGCTCAGACTTCCAGCCTCTACAATTGTGAGAAAATTAACTCCTGTCCTTTAAGCTACCCTGTTGGTGGTGCCTCCTTTTGGCAGCCCTAGTAAATGAACCTCCTTCTGCCTGACTTCTTTCATTCAGCATATTTTGAAATTCATCTATGTTGTCATGTGTATTCGTAACTCTTTTTTTCTTTATTAATAGGCCGGTGTACAGATATGTCACAATTTGTTGATCCATTCATCTGCTAATGGACATTCAAGTTATTTCCAGTTTTTGCTTCTTACAAGTAATGCTGCTGTGAGCATTCATGTACAAGTCTTCATATGAACATATATTTCCTTTTCTTTTAGGTAAGTACTTAGGAGTAGAATGCCTGGGTCAGATAGCAGGTGTGTGTTTAACTTTTTTAAAAAACTGCTGAACTGTTCTTGAAAGTGGTAGTACTATTTTACATTCCTGCCAGCAAAGAATGAGCATTCCAATTTCCCCACATCTTCATCAGTACTTAGTATGGTCAGTCTTTTCAGTGTTACCCATTCCAATAGGTGTACAGATAGCAGTATCACTTTGTGGCTTTAATTTGCATTTCCCTAATGACTAATGATTTTAGTATTTTCTCATATACTAATTGGCCATCCAGTAACAAAATACAGGCTCATTAAATAAATAAGTAGTTGTTTGTTCAAACATTTTGTCCATTTTTATTTTTATTCTTTGAGTCAGTGTCTCATTCTGTCATCCACACTGGAGTGCAGTGACACATCACAGCTCACTGCAGCCTCGACCTCCTGACTCAAACAATCCTCCCAAGTAGCTGGGACTACAGGTATGCACCACCACGCCCAGCTAATTTTTTTTTATTGTTTGTAGACACAGGGTCTCACTATGTTGCTCAGACTTGTCTTGAACTCCCGGGCTCAAGAAATCCTTCGGCCTCCCAAAGTGCTGGGATTTCAGGTGTGAGTCACCAGGCCCAAACTGTCCATTTTTTGATTGAGTTGTTTTCTTATCTACTTTTGAGAGTTCTTTATACATTTTGAATATAAATCCTTTATTAGATACATGACTTACAAATATTTTCTTGTCAGTCTCTTCACACTGTCTTTTTTTTTTTTTTTTTTAAAGATGGAGTTTCACCATGTTGGCCAGGGTGGTCTCAAATTCCTGACCTCAAGTGATCCGCCCACCTTGGCCTCCCAAAGTGCTGGGATTGCAGGCATGAGCCACTGCGCCCAGCCCACACTGACTTTAAAACAACACAAAGTTTTAACTTTTCATTAAGTCCAATTTATCAATTTGTTCTTTTACGGATCATATTTTTGCTACCATGTCTAAGGAAACTTTGTCTAACTCAAGGTTACAAAGTTTTTTCCTGTGTTTTCTTCTAGAAGTTTTGTACTTTTAAGTCTTATATGTAGGTCTACTTTGAATTAATATTTTTATATGGTGCGGAGTGTGAATCAACACTAACTTTTCACATATGGATAGTCAGTTGCTCTAGCACATTTACTGAAAGGACCATACTTTCCCCCCTGAATTGCCTCTGTTTTTGTTTTGAGATGGAGTCTTGCTCTGTTGCCCAGACTGGAGTGCAGTGGTGCAATCTCGGCTCTCTAACCTCTGCCTCTTGGGTTTGAGCGATTCTCCTGCCTCAGCCACCCAAGTAGCTGGGATTACAGGCATCCAAGTAGCTGGGATTGCAAGTATGCCTGGCTAATTTTTTTATTTTTAGTAGAGATGGGATTTCTCCATGTTGGCCAGGCTGGTCTCAAACTCCTGACCTCAAGTCATCTGCCCACCTCAGGCTCCCAAAGCGCTGGGATTACGGGCTTGAGCCACTATGCCCCACTGCACTGAATTGCTTTTGAACCTTTGTTGAAAATCTGTTGTACTTTTTTATGTGGGTCTATTTCCATGTTCTCTATTCTGTTTCATTGATCTATTTGTTTTTACGTCAATACCATACTGCCTTTATTATCATAGCTTTATTTATTTATTCCGTTTTTTTTTTAAGACGGAGTCTTTCTTTGTCACCCAGGGTGGAGTGCAATGGCACGATCTCAGCTCCCTGTAACGTCCGCCTCCTGGGTTGAAGCCATTCTCCTGCCTCAGCCTCCCAAGTAGCTGGGACTACAGGACCGTGCCATCACACCTGGCTAATTATTGTATTTTCAGTGGAGATGAGGTTTCACCACGTTGGCCAGGCTGGTCTCAAAATCCTGACCTTAGGTGATCCACCTGCCTGGGCCTCCCAAAGTGTTAAGATCACAGGTGTGAGCCACCACACCCAGCCCGACTGAATTCCCTTTGAACCTTTGTTAAAAAGCTGTTGTACTTTTTCCGTGTGGGTCTATTTCTAGGGTCTCTGTTCTGCCCCATTGATCTATTTGTCTTTACATCAGCACCGTCCTGCCTTGACTACCACAGCTGTATGATAAGACCTGAAAGCAGGTGGTGTGAGCCCTCCCGTTTCGTTGTTGACCAAAGTTGTTTCGGCGATTCGGCATCCTCTGCATTTCCATTCGAATTTTGGAATCAATTTTGTCCATTTCAACAACAACAACAAAATCTTGCTGGAATTGGGGTTACATATCTGTACATCCACTTGGAGTGAAATTTTGGAGAGAATTAACATCCTAATGACATATCTTTATTTTTTGAGATGGAGTTCCACTCTGTCACCCAGGCTGGAGTGCAGTGGCGTGGTCTTGGCTCACTGCAACCTCTGCCTCTCGGGTTCAAGCGATTCTCCTGCCTCAGCCTCCCAAGTAGCTGGGATGACAGGCGTGCGCCACCACACCCGGCTAATGTTTTGTACTCTTAGTAGAGGTGGGGTTTTGCCATGTTGGCCAGGCTGCTCTCAAACTTCTGACCTCAGGTGATCCACCAGCCTCAGCCTCCCAAAATATTGGTATTACAGGCATATTTTTAAATCAAGATATAATTTATATACCATAAAATTCGCCACTTTAAAATGTACAATTTAGGCTGGGCATGGTGGCTAGTCCCTCCCAAAGTGCTGGGATCACAGGCATGAGCCACTGCTCCTGGCCTGACATTAGCTATTGTTTTTTTTTTTTTTTTTTTGAGATGGAGTCTTGTTCTTGTCACCCAGGCTAAAGTGCAACGGCACAATCTCGGCTCACTGCAACCTCAGCCTCCCGGGTTCAAGTGATTCTCCTGCCTCAGCCTCCCAAGTAGCTGGGATTACAGACGCACACCACCATGCCAGGCTAACTGTTGTATATTTAGTAGAGACAGGGTTTCACCATGTTGGCCAGACTGGTCTCAAAGTCCTGACTTTGTGATCCACCTGCCTCGGCCTCCCAAAGTGCTGGGATTACAGGCGTGAGCCACCGTGCCCGGCCTGACATCAGCTTTTAAAACATATGCACTTGCTCATTCTTCCTCAAAGTACACCACGTATTGCCTGGGAGTATGGCTGGCTGGCGTTTGGATAGTCACCGAACTCGAGAACTGACAGGAAACTTAGAAATGGTGCAGTCGAGAGGTTGCAAACCGGCTGCCCAGGGGCCAACTTGGCAATCGGATGTGTTTGTGTGGCCTATACAGGATGTCCTGAGCGCCTGAGCCAACCTTGCAGAATTTGGTAGCTTTCACAAACATTTTTTTAACAATCAGCCATCTGGCAGCCCAGGCCCGCATCCCTCCTGGTGACGGTGGGCTGAGCCGAGTGGAGGAGTCTGTCCTGCAGGTCCCCTTGGTGACTGCCACCCACACAGAGCCCCAACGCCCTAATATCTGACCCCTCCCCTGCCTCCACCGTCCCCCAGCATATGCCTTTTAGAGATAAACCCTGGGGAGTTTTCCTGATTTTCATGGGGCAAACCGTGCACTCTGGCCACGAACCCTGTGCTTCTCCCCGCTCTGTAGACATCCCCTGCCACTCCAGTGACCAACTCGGTCCTGTTTGCTCAGTCTCTGGGTTTATGTACGGAAAGTCCTATAACGCTGGAACCCTCCCACCCCAGGCAAACCAGGACGATTGGCCACACAAACTCTCACTTCCTACCCTCCTCCACCACCAAGAAATAAAATAAGATAAAACAAAATGCAATTTGGACAGGGCACGGTGGCTCACACCTGTAATCCCAGCACTTTGGGAGGCCGAGGTAGGCAGATCCCTTGAGGCCAGGGGTTCAAGACCAGCCTGACCAACATGACAAAACCCCGTTTCTACTAAAACTACAAAAATTACCCGGGCATGGTGGTGCACCCCTGTAATCCCAGCTACTCAGGAGGCACAGGAATCACTTGAATGCAGGAGGCATAGTCTATAGGGAGGAAAGATCATGACGCTGCACTCCAGCCTGGACAACAGAGCAAGACTCTGTCTTTTAAAAAAAAAAAAAAGGCAATTTAGCCGGGCGCAGTGGCTCAAGCCTGTAATCCCAGCACTTTGGGAGGCTGAGGCTGGTGGATCACGAGGTCAGGAGATCGAGACCATCCTGGTCAACATGGTGAAACCCCGTCTCTACTAAAAATACAAAAAATTAGCTGGGCATGGTGGCGCGTGCCTGTCATCCCAGCTACTCAGGAGGCTGAGGCAGGAGAATTGCCTGAACCCAGGGAGCGGAGGTTGTGGTGAGCCGAGATCGTGCCATTGCACTCCAGCCTGGGTAACAAGAGCGAAACTCCGTCTCAAAAAAAAAAAAAAAAAAAAAAAGGCAATTTAATTGAAAAGCAGAGTTGTGTTGAACTAAGATTTCATCTTCTCTCTGGCCTGCTTGCTGGGCTAGACATGGAAGCTGCCAGCCCACCGCCTCTGATTTCCTCGCGGTGGAAGAGGTGATAGGTGCCGTTCTTCACCGCAGTGACTTCCTGGGGCCCAGCGCCCGCCTCTGTACCTGGCGATGGAGGACGCCTCGCACAGGACGGGGCCCAAGTCCCAGCCAGCAGCAGCACACAGACGCCTTGTTGCCAGATGGCAGCGCGAGCCCCTGTTTATGATTAGGTGGCAGACTCCACTCGGAACCCAGCAGGCCGATGATGAAAGCTGTTAAAAGAACATTGTTATATGACTTTTCATAGTTTCCCAAGTAAATATTACACTCACTGCTGCTTGAATTACTAATGCTTTGGAAGTGGAGGCCGAAATCTGTTCCCAAACAGACTCCTTTTTTTCCCTGTCACCTAGGCGCTCGGTATTGTTGTCAAATTGTTTTCGCCGGCTCGCCCGTCCTCGCAGCTCAGTACATTCCCTCCAAGTGATCTCTTGGCATCTCCGAAGCCCGAGTTTGCACGGCCACCTCATTTCCCAGCTCCTCCGCGCCAGCTCCCTCCGCAGCAGGCAGCTTGCCGCAGGCAGGTGACCCAGAGGTCCCTGGGTGGAACGGCAGAGAAGGGAGCAAATGAAAGGCTGCCGCGGCTCTGCCAGGCCTCTCCGAAGGGGCCCGGCTTTGAACACGCAACTCCGGGTGGGAGAAAAGGGTCCTGCTGGATGCGTTGCCTCTGGGCCCGCACTGTGACACTTAAGCTCTTCCTCAGGCTGCCCAGAGCGACAGCGGGAGAAAGTGCCTTGAACCCAAACAGCGCTTGGGTCCTCCCTGGTTTTATGATTGCTTATAAAAGCTAGTAAACAGATGGTTTGGGTTAGAGAAAATATGCAGTCAGGGTTATTAAAAAGAAAAGAGCAAGCACAAGAATGAGGAGAGGAAAGGAAAAAGCAAGGCTTGTATAACAGCAAGGACGCTGACAGCTCGTCCGTGCAAACGCCCCTGGTGCTGTGTGTGTCCCTCCTGGGGTGCCGTCCTCACCAAGCTGTCTGTCCCCAGAGAAGCCCCCCAAAATTCCAGTCTCCCGTGGAAAACACACTCCGTCCTCTCATTAGCCTCCTTCCTATATTCTGTCCCATGCAGACTCGGGACACGCTGGTAAGATGCGCTTGGTGGTACCTGGAGCCAGAGGAAGTGAATGAAGGTTGACCCAAGAAGAGGCTGTCGATGGCCACAGAGGTAGACGGGAGGGAGGACAAGAAGCGTACAGGGTTCTCTGGAGGAAGAGGGCACCACGCTATGAATTTCCTACAGGAACACAGAGGGCAGCAAGGGCGTGGGGGACTCGGTTATGTACCTGGCAGTGACCTTGGCCAGAATGAGGCTGCCGACTCACACTGGTCCTGAGAAACCGCAGGACAGATGGGCTTGGGATTGAACCACAGGACTGAGATGCTTGAGCAGGGAAGGGCAAAGATTCTTCCTCTACCCTCCAGAGACGGCCCTTTCCCTCGCCCCCAGCATTCCCACATTCCCCCAGGAGAGAGACCGGGTGCAGGATTCAGTGCAAGATGTGAGGGGAAGAGAGCATCAGTGGGGACGTGGCTCTCGTCAATCTGTATTGTGGTCCTGTTCGGCTCCTGAGGGAACTTGTCCCACACCAGAGGGAGAAGCCACAAGAGGCCAAAAGAAGCCACATGTACAGCCAGATGCGGTGGCTCATGCTTGTAATCCCAGCACTTTGGGAGGCCAAGGCAGGTGGATCACCTGAGGTCAGGAGTTCTAGACCAGCCTGGCCAACATGGTGAAAACTTGTCTCTACTAAAAATACAAAAAAAAAAAAAAAAAAAAAATTAGCTAGGTGTGGTGGGGGGCACCTGTAATCCCAGCTACTCAGAAGACTGAGATAGGAGAATTGCTTGAACCTAGGAGGTGGAGGTTGTGGTGAGCAGAGATCATGCCACTGCACTCCAGCCTGGGCAACAGAGTGAGACTCTATCTCAAAAAAAAAGGAAAAAGAAAGAAATCAAGAGTGAGCACTTAGATACGTTTATATACGTTTTTCTCCTTGTCATGTTTCTCCTGCTTATATATATTTTTTAAGTCATATGCAGGATGGGAGCAGTGGCTCACACGTGTAATCCTGGCACTTTGGGAGGCCAAGGCAAGAGAATCAGTTGTGCCCAGGAGTTCAAGATCAGCCTGGGCAACATACCAAGACCCCGTCTCTACAAAAAAAATCAAAATATTAGCAGGTGTGGCGACACACACCTGTAATCACAGCTACTCAGAAGGATGAGGTGGGGGAGGATCACTTTAGCCCAGGAGGTTGAAACTGTGGTAAGCTATGATTGTGCCACTGCACTCCAGCCTGGGCAACAGAGTGAGACCCTATCTCAAAAAATAAATAAAGTCCAGGCGTGGTGTCTCATGCCTGTAATACCAACACTTTGGGAGGCCAAGGCCGGCAAGTCACCTGAGCTCAGGAGTTCCAGACATGCCTGGGCAACATGGTGAAACCCCGTCTCTACTAAGAATACTAAAATTAGCTGGGCATGGTGATGGCTGCCTGTAATCCCAGCTACTTGGGAGGCTGAGGCAGGAGAATCCCTTGTACCTGGGAGGCGGAGGTTGCAGTGAGCAGAGATCGCACCACTGTACTCCAGCCTGGGCGACAGAGCAAGACTCAGTCTCAAAAACAAAAACAAAAACAAACAAACAAACAAAAAAACCAGGAGTGACTAGAGCCCACCTGCATTAGAAGGGTTCCCTGGCAACAAAGACTATGGAGCTTCCCCCAGCATCCTGCCAGAAGTGAGGGCTTGGGGGCCAGGGTTCCAGAGACCCCCAACCTGGCTCAGGCTTGTTAGTGATGCGGCACTACTCTCCGTCCTCGAAACTGACACCAGGCAGATACAAACCTCAGTTACACAGTATGAGGGAAAATGATGCTGGGCCTTTTAAAATAATCAAGCCCCTCTCCCCCGCCCCCCATCATTCTATGTATCAGCTGAAATCATACATTCTAGCCTTCGCATCAACACCCACATGGTTTGTGGGCACAGGAAAAGTGCCTTCAGGGCGGACATGGTGGCTCACCCCTGCAATCCCAGCACTTTGGGAGGCTGAGGCAGGCGGATCACCTGGGGTCAGGAGTTCGAGACCAGCCGGGCCAACACAGCAAAACCCCGTCTCTACTAAAAATACAAAAATTATCTGGGGGTGGAGGCTGTCACCTGTAATCCCAGCTACTTCGGAGGCTGAGGCAGGAGACTCGCTTGAACCCAGGAGACAGGTTGCAGTGAGCTGAGATCGCGCCACTGCACTCCAGCCTGGGTGACCAAGTGAGACTCCATCTCAAATAAATAAATAAATAGGAAAGTACCTTCTACTTCCTTTATTCTCTCCTCCCCAGAGCTGGAGGTGAGGAGAGTAACTCAAGCCTAAAAATCCCACTGGCTTTAACCCAAAAAAGAACAGTCTATGATTCCATTTATATAAAGTACGAAAACAAAGCTAGCCGGTAAGGAGATGGGATGATCCATGCAGCAAACCAACACAACACACACTTACCTATGTAACAAGCCTGCACATCCTGCACCTGGGTCCCACAACTCAAAAGTTGAAAAAGAAACAGAAGACAAATCAACTGGCCAGGTACAGTGGCTCACGCCTATAATCCCAGCACTCTGGGAGGCCAAGATGGGCAGATCACCTGAGGTTGGGAGTTCGAGACCAGCCTGACCAACATGAAGAAACCATCTCTTCTAAAAATACAAAATTAGCCGGGCGTGGTGCGGCATGGCTGTAATCTCAGCTACTCAGGAGGCTGAGGCAGAAGAATTGCTTTAACCTGGGAGGCGGAGGTTGCGGTGAGCCAAGGTCACACCATTGCACTCCAGCCTGGGCAACAAGAGCGAAACTCCATCTCAAAAAAACAAACAGGCCGGGCACAGTGGCTCACGCCTGTAATCCTAGCACTTTGGGAGGCCAAGGCGGGTGGATCACGAGGTCAAGAGATCGAGACCATCCTGGTCAACATGGTGAAACCCCGTCTCTACTAAAAATACAAAACATTAGCTGGGCATGGTGGCGCGTGCCTGTAATCCCAGCTACTCAGGAGGCTGAGGCAGGAGAATTGCTTGAACCCAGGAGGCAGAGGTTTCAGTGAGCCGAGATCGCGCCATTGCACTCCAGCCTGGGTAACAAGAGCGAAACTCCATCTCAACAAAAAACAAACAAACAAACAAACAAAAAAAACCAACTAACCAGTGCTGTGAGAAGTTAGAATGATCCTCACTTTGGGGGGTACAAGGACTGGGGGACAAGGAGGACCCTTGGGAGCTGGCTGTGTGCCTACCCTTGATCCAGGTGTGTTCCGTTTGCAAAAATTGCCCAGTTTGTGAAAGGTGTACGCTTACAGTTTGTACACTTTGTGCATGAATAATAAACTTTGTAAGAAGTTTTTAAAACCTGTGGGCTCTAACCACAACGCAGAAACAAAATGTTAGCACTGAGGTCTTGTGAGACTCTTCTGCTGTGTTAAAGGCACTCCATCGTAGGGCCACAAAAAAAAAAAAAAAAAAGAGCAGTGACCCCGCAAGAGAAGCTGGGATTTGATTTTTTGGGTCACTGTTTTCCCAGATGGCTGCGGGGCAAGGGGAGGATTGACTCATTTTCTCTGCTCCCTCTCCTGCCCTCGTCCCCACCATGTGGGGCTGGATGGGGGCCAAGGGCCGGGAGATTTGGGCTGTTGCCTTGGTGATGCTTAAACATTGGCTTCACGTAGTGATGGTAAAATAAATAAGCCAGAGGCTTGGGGAGCTCCAACCAGGCCTGCCCGCTGTTCCCAGGTCGCCATTCAAAGCCACAAAGGTGGCTCAGGTATTGTGAAGTCTGGAACTCTCACCTGGGGGGACAGGGGACAGGTTAGGAGCACGATGTGTCTTGGATGCTCAGGATCCACGCGCGCTACAGAGGTCCACCCTGAATAGACTATCCCAAAATTCTAGCTCAGTTTTCTGGCAATGCAGTGGCCAAGAACGCAAATCCTGAGCATGGGGAAGTTTTCTCAACCTGTGAAGGCTGGATGGCAGGCACACAGTGAGTCCGCAAGCTGCAGTTCTGCTGTCGGGAGACGTGCTTGCCTTCAGAAGGCAAGGGCAAAGGAAGCAGAGTTGTGTCTAGAGGCCAGGAGCCAGGCCACATCCAGCCCCTAACCTGCCCCCCGTCCCCTGTCCCCCCAGGTGAGAGTTCCAGGCTTCACAATACTTAAGCCACCTTCACAGCTTTGAATGGAGATCTGGGAACAGCCGGCAGGGCCGGTTGGGGCTCCCCAAGCCTCTTGCTTATTTATTCTACCATCGCAACTTGAAGCCAACATGGAGGCATCACCGAGGCTTAAATGATGCCTCGGGCCCAGCCTGGAACCAAGAAGCAGAGGAGCTGAGATTCCCAGCAGCGCCTGGAAGATGGGGACCCCGGTACAGGACGTAGAACAGATCTTTGCCCAAGATAAACTCTCAGCTGTGGTCCCACCGCTCTTGCCAAGATGCTGTTTGACTTGGAGGTATATTGCAAGTCCTTGACTCCTCCGGGCCTCAGTTTCCCCATCTGCAAACTGTGATTTTTATAGATGAAGGCAGGAGAGAATGGGACTCCAGCCCTGGGAACACACCCTCCGAGGCGTATCCCTGTGCTCCCTGGCCAGGCAGCTGTGGCAGATGTGCAGAACGTCTTCCAGGGTTTACAACTCGGCTGCCCTCAGGGAAGTGGAAACTGCTGGCCTCACCCATTCCCAAAGCATCCAAATCATAAACTGCCACTAAAGTCTTGGCTCTGAAAGTCTGATTGTCCTGCTGTGTGTGAGGGGAGGGGAGAATACACAGGCTGGGCAGGGGTGGGGCGGGGACAGCTCCCTCCAGGCCAAGTTGAAGCACTGGACAGAGCTGGGAGAGGCCCTGAGTGTTTGAAACCAGCATGAGGTCACGGCCGTCCTCTCGCTGGGGTGTGATGTGTCAGCAGGCAGCGATTGGCCCGTGGGCCGTGATTCACAGCAGCAAGCATCCCTGTCCACAGCCTTGGCTCTCAGCCCTGCAGCTGCCCTTCCCAGCAGACTCCCCGCTTTCCCTCCACCTCTGTCCTTCCAGGGCTCCAGCCTCAGCTGCCAACCAGCAGGGCAGGGTGACACCCAGCAGCTGCAGGAGCTGGGGGCCCCTGGATACCCCGGGATGGTCCCGTCGAGGGCCACAGGTTGCTGCTCTGAAAGGTGACAGAGCTATCCTGATGGTTTCTCTTCCTGTGTCTACACCTCCTACCTCCCATCCTGCAGAAGGCAGCACACGGGTCCTAGTGGATGTTTACTGAGCACCTACTATGTGCTGTGTGTCAAAGGCTTCAGGTGATAACTGTCCTTTGAGAGGGTATGTTCACTTCCTGGGGCTGCCACTTCAAGTCATCATAAACTGGGTAGTTTAAAAGAACAGAAATGAGGGCCAGGGATGGTGGCTCACACCTGTAATCCCAGCACTTTGGGAGGCCAAGGCAGGCAGACCGTGAGGTCAGGAGTTTAAGACCAGTCTGTTCAACATGTGAAACACCGTCTCTACTAAAAACACAAAAATTAGCTGGGCATGGTGGTGCACCTCTGTCATCCCAGCTATTCAGGAGTCTGAGGCAAGAGAATCGCTTGAACCTGAGAGGGAGAGGTTGCAGTGAGCTGAGATCCCACCATTGCACTCCAGCCTGGGCAACAGAGCAAGACTCCATCTCAAAACAAAACAAAACAGAAAAAGAACAGAAATGAGGCCTGGCACAGTGGTTCACACTGGTAATCCCAACACTTTGGGAGGCTGAGGTGGGTGAATCATGAGGTCAGGAGTTCAAGACCAGCCTGGCCAAGATGGTGAAACCCCATCTCTACTAAAAATACAAAACATTAGCCGGGTGTGGTGGCATGCATCTGTAATCCCAGCTACTTCGGAGGCTGAGGCAGGAGAATCGCTTGAACCTGGGTGGTGGAGGTGGCAGGGGGCTGAGATCATGCCACTGCACTCCAGCCTGAGCAACAGAGTGAGACTCCGTCTCAAAAAAAAGAACCAAAATGAGTTCTCTGGCCAGGCGTGGTGGCTCATGCTTGTAATCCCAGCACTTTGGGAGGCCGAGGCAGGTGGATTACCCAAGGTCAGCAGTTCAAGATCAACCTGGCCAACATAGTGAAACCCCATCTCTTAAAAAAAAAAAAAAAAAAAAAAAAGGCCGGGCGCGGTGGCTCAAGCCTGTAATCCCAGCACTTTGGGAGGCCAAGGCGGGTGGATCACGAGGTCAAGAGATCGAGACCATCCTGGTCAACATGGTGAAACCCTGTCTCTACTAAAAATACAAAAAATCAGCTGGGCATGGTGGTGCGTGCCTGTAATCCCAGCTACTCAGGAGGCTGAGGCAGGAGAATTGCCTGAACCCAGGAGGCGGAGGTTGCGGTGAGCCGAGATCGCGCCATTGCACTCCAGCCTGGGTAACAAGAGCGAAACTCCGTCTCAAAAAAAAAAAAAAAAAAAAAAAAAAAAAAAAAAAGAAAGAAAGAAAGAAATGAGTTATCTCGAAGTTTAGGAGTTGCAAAATCCAAAATCGAGATATCAGTGGGCCACAGTCCCTCTGAAGCCTTTAAGAAAGAACCCTTCCAGCTTCTGGTGGCTCCAGGCATTTCCTGGCTGGTGGTCGCATCGACCCACTCTCTGTCTGTCTTCCCACAGCCTCTCCCCTCTGTGAATGTCTCCATGTCTCCTCTTCTTATAAGCACAGCAGTCATTGGATATAGGGCCCACCCCACATCCAGGATGACATCATCTCAGGATCCTTAATTAATTACTCTGCAAAGACCTTATTTCCAAACCAAGTCAAATTCTGAGGGTCTGGGTGGACATTAATCAATCATGGGGGCCCATCACAGAGGGACAGTATCAGTGCCTCTTTCACACAGATGAGAAAACTGGGGGCCAGTGATGTGAAGTGCTTTGCACAGAGTCCCTCAGCTGGGAAGTGACGGAGTCAGGATTTGAACCCAGGCCACCTGGCCCAGGACCCACCCCCATACTGTCTTTGCCAGAACCCGACCTCTTTGAGAATTCCTGTCCTATGACAGCCAAGCTGTAGGGAAACAGGTGGGAAATCCTCAGCCTTCAAGAGCAAAGCCTGCTCCTGGCCACGTGTGGTGGCTTACATCCGTAATCCCAACACTTCGGGAGGTGGGAGGATCACCTGAGCCCAAGAATTCAAGACTAGCCTGGGTAACATAGCAAGACCCCCGTGTCTACAAAAAAACAAAAATTAGGCAGGTGTGGTGCTGCACAACTGTGGTCCCAGCTACTCAGGAGGCTGAGGCAAGGGAATCACTTGAGCCCAGGAGGTCGAGGCAGCAGTGAGCCGTGATCACGCCACCTCATTCAGCTTAGTTAACAGAGTGAGACCTTGTCTAAACAACAAGCAAAAAAATGTGATTCCATACTCCAGTGATTCTCTAACTTCAACTTGTGGGAAAATCCCTACAGGAACTTGTAAAATCACCTGAGATTCTGACTCATTCAGCGGGTGGAAGTGGGTACAGGCAGACTAGACCAGCACTTGTCAAGGCCAAGACAGGTGGATCACCTGAGGTCAGGAGTTCAAGACCAGCCTGACCAACATGGAGAAACCCTATCTCTACTGAAAATACAAAAATTACCAAAAAAAAAAAAAAAAGGCACGGTGGTACACGCCTGTGATCCCAGCTACTGGGAAGGCTGAGGCAGGAGAATCACTTGAACCCAGGAGGTGAAGGTTGCAGTGAGCCGAGATCATGCCGCTGCACTTCAGCCCGGGTGACAGAATGAGACTCTGTCTCAAAAAAATAAAAATAAACATCAAAGAGGAGGCCGCGCACAGTGGCTCACCCCTGTAATCCCAGCACTTTGGGAGGCTGAGGCAGGCGGATCATGAGGTCAGGAGACTGAGACCATCCTGGCTAACATCATGAAACCCCATCTGTACTAAAAATACAAAAAATTAGCTGGGCATGGTGGCACAAGCCTATAGTCCCAGCTACCGGGGAGGCTGAGGCAGGAGAATTGCTTGAACCCAGGAGGCAGAGGTTGCAGTGAGCTGAGATCGTGCTCAGTGAGACTCCGTCAAAAAAAAAAAAAAAAAAATCAAAGAGGAACAGACAGCACAGCTCAGCCCGAGGGACCGGTCCCCGTGTTGACACCGGATGAGTGCAGTGCCAGCCTGCTGGGGACCAGGAGTCGTCATCCCCCCAACAGCTTGCGCTGAGCAACCCAGGGAAGAGGGTTTGGATGGAAACTCTGGTTCCTGAAGGAGCCAGTGCAGGCTCGCTCTGGGAGGGCCCCAAGGCAGCTCTGGGTTCTGCCCAAACCCCAGCATGTAGGATTTGCTCAGAAAGTGAGCCAAAACCCTCTTTCCTCTTTACAATTCCAGTATGAATGACGCCTCCCCAAGCCAGCCTTTTCCCATGGTGGCTTCACCAAGCATCCTCCGCGCCAAGCGATGATGGAAATTCGGTGCCCCAAGTCTCCCCAGCCTGCGGGAGCTGCCGCTTGGACTCTAAGCCAGGACAGCGCCCTCTGCTCTGCCCACAGCCTGGAGGAACACAGGTGCAACTGGCTGAAGGTCCGCCAGGAAAACCCGGTCACCAGCTCTCCTCTGAACAAGATGTCCCTGGCACCTCCCTGGAACTTGCTCAACCAGGTCTCATGAAAATACAGGAACTGGCCTCCTGGAGAAGCCACCAGGCATTTCCATGGCCCCAGCAGCGGGCTAGGACTCTGCCAGCCCCCATGCCCAGAAATACCCTGTAGAGTAGCCTCTGGCTTAAAATCCACTGCAGGTCCCAAACCCTCTGGAATTTAAGAAGGGAGAAAACAGGCAGAAAGGGAAGGAGGGAGTCACCTCGCCTAGCAGCCCCTATGGGTAGGGGAGTGTCCCAGGACGCCTGGGGACGAGCGGCAGGGGCAACTGTTGTTCTAAAATTTTTTATTGACGTGAGATTTGCATTACATAAAATTCACTAGTTTATTAAAAAAATTTTTTTTTTTTCTTTTTTTGAGGCAGAGTCCTGTTTTGTCACCCAGGCTGGAGTGCAGTGGCATGATCTCGGCTCACCACAACCTCTGCCTCATGGGTTCAAGTAATTCTCCTGCCTCAGCCTCCTGAGTAGCTGGGACCACAGGCACGTGCCACCACTCCCAGCTTATTTTTATGTTTTTAGTAGAGACAGGTTTTCACCATGTTGGCCAGGCTGGTCTCAAACTCCTGACCTCAAGCAATCTACCCACCTCAGCCTCCAAAAGTTCTGGAATGACAGGCCTGAGCCACTGCGCCAGACCAAAAATCACCGTTTTTAAAGTGAACAGTTTGCAGGCACAGTGCCTCATGCCTGTAATCCCAGCACTTTGGGAGGCCCAGGCAGGAGGTGACTTGTGTCCAGAAATTCAAGATCAGCCTGCACAGTATAATGAGACCCCATCTCTACCCAAAAAAAAAAAAAACAAGAAAAAGAAATATCTTAATGAGCTGGGCATGATGGCATGCAGCTGTAGTCCCAGCTACTTGGGAGCCCGAGGCAGAAGGATGGCTTGAGCCTAGGAGGTCGAGGCTGCCGTGAGCTGTGATCACACCACTGCACTCCAACTTGGGCAACAGACTGAAACCCTGCCTCAAATAAATAAATAAATTAAATTAAAGTGAGCAATTTGGTGGCATTTAATACATTCACAATGTTGTGCAACCATTACCTCTACATAATTTCAAAACATTCTTATCCCCCCCAAAAGGAAACTCCCTACCCATGAAGCAGCCACTCCTCCTCCCCACACCCCATCAGCGCCGGCATCCACCGGTCAGCATTCTGTCTCTGTGACTCTCTTATGCATTCTGGACATTTCACACAAATGGAGTCAGACACCTCACAGCTCCCTTCTCTCCTCGTCCTGACCTCCCTTCAATCCCTGTGGCTGCCTCACCTCTGCTTTCAGGGGCAGGCACATGACCCAAGTTGTGTAAATCAGTCACCACGATCAGTTCCTGATGGGGCTTGTGGCTCAATCCCAGCCCATGAGAGCAGCCTCAGGACATCTGCTGAACCTGAAGGACAGGAGCTAGAGTCGCTGGCAGTCACCTTTGCTGCCTCACAGTGTGCACCCACCTGAGAATAAGACCCACACAGAAGAAAGCAGAGATAAAGGGGAGGCCCATTCTTGTCAATATCACCTGAGCTCCTAGATCCAGCTCTACCTGAAGGCAGTCCTAGCCTTAGAAGCCATTTTACTTTTGAAAACCAAGAGCACCTTTCTGTACTTAAGTTAGTTGGAACTGGGTTTCTGTAATTTGCAACTAAAAGAGACCTGATTAATATCCGTGGCAAAGGGGACTCCGGTTTCACTCTCCTGCCTTGGCACCTTCCATTCCTTGTGGAAAAAAATGCAACATCCCTTTTTAGGGGGCCTCCCTCCCCTTTCAGGCTTGTACCCCTGCCTCTTGGTTAACACACCAGCCCACAATTATAATAAATATAATTAATTGATTAAATTAAATAAACACGTATGCACACACAGACACACATATACACACCCACACACATACACATGCTATACACATACATGTGCACACACATGCATCCACAGACACACATGCATACCACACACCACACACATACACACATATGCATCCAGAGACATACGCACATATATACACATGCACATATACACATACACAAATGCTACACACACATGTACCCACAGACATACACCCACGTATACATATGCATATACATGCATGCATACCCACATGATACACACATACACACACATGCCCCCACACACATACACATGTGTATTCACATGCACACACATTCATACACACCTGCTACACACACATACACACACTCACAGACATATACACATGTACATACATGCATGCATGCATACACACACACGACACACACAAATGCACCGACACACATGTATACACATGCACATACACACATTCATACATTCACACTACACACACACACGCACCCACAGACGTACACACACGTATACACATGCACAGACATTCATACACACACACACATGCACCCACAGATGTACACACACATATACACATGCACATACATACATGCATCCCTGCACGCAACGCTTCCTCCTGTCATAGGGTCCTTGCTCTCATCCCCTCCACCAGGATGCTCTCAACGCCCCCTCCACAGTCCCCAAACCCTTACTCATTCTTTCGCACTCGATTCAGGCGTGACCTCCTCCAAAAAAGCCTTCCCTGACCCAGTGGCTTCCTCTCCTCCAGCTGGAAGGTTCTTTCCCGGGCTCCCCACACCCCCCGGCGAGGCTCCTCACAGCGCTTGCCTGCACGTTCCTTTCAGGGACCTGTCTGTATCTCCCGTCCGCCCCCTGCTCACCCACACTGGGATTCTTCAGGGCAAGGTGTGTGTCTGGCCACAGCTGCCCAGTACCGTGCTTGGGCCGCAGTAAAGCCTCAGTTCACCTTTGTTGAATGAATGAATGAACAAAATGCCTTAGAACACTGTTTTCAGAAAGCTTACTTTCCAAGTTTTCTCTCAAAGATACAGAGTTTACGTTTATGTCAGCCAAGCAAGCGGCCAGCTCCCATTCTGTCCCAATTTTAAGCATGTGGTTTCGTTTTTTTTCTTTTCTTTTCTTTTTGAGACAAAGTCTCACTCTGTCGCTCAAGCTGGAGTGCAGTGGCGCGATCTCGGCTCACTGCTACCTCTGCCACCCAGGTTCAAGCCATTCTTCTGCCCCAGCCTCCTGAGTAGCTGGAGTGACAGGCATGCACCACCACACCCGGCTAATTGTTGTATTTTTAATAGAGATGGGGTTTCACCATGTTTGCCGGGCTGGGCTCAAACTCCTGACCTCAGGTGATCCACCCCCCTTGGACTCCCTAAATGCTGGGATTACAGGCGTGAGCCACCACGCCTGGCCAGAGGCCATTTCTAATACTGCAGCCATCAGTTGTTGCTTCCGCTGAGGCCAACCTCTGGAGCCCCCTGCTCCCTTGCCTGCAGCGGCTCACAGCAAAAACTCTGACACTAACAGCTGAAGGAGGGGTGGAGATCACTCCCCCAGCCCCAGTGATCCTACCACTTCTTTCCACACCACCCGAAGTCTGT
The DNA here is from genome assembly GCF_048565385.1 of Saimiri boliviensis. Taxonomy (NCBI): domain Eukaryota; kingdom Metazoa; phylum Chordata; class Mammalia; order Primates; family Cebidae; genus Saimiri; species Saimiri boliviensis. Next base: position 8,389,733 of record NC_133459.1, read on the forward strand.
CTGACGCTCTCATAGTGACTGCATTCGTGTTGGTTTTATTTTTGGGTTTTTGGGGGTTTTTTTTTTTTTTGAGATGGAGTCCTGCTGTGTTACTCAGGCTGGACTGCAGTCACACTATCTCAGCTCGCCACAACCTCTGCCTCCTGGCTTCAAGTAATTCTCTGCCTCAGCCTCTCGAGTAGCTGGGATTAGAGGCATGCACCACCAAGCCGGGCTAATTTTGGTAATTTTAGTAGAGATGGGGGTTTCACCATGTTGGCCAGGCTGATCTCGACCTTCTGACCTCAAGTGATCCTCCCACCTCGGCCTTCCAAAGTGCTGGGATTACAGGATTGAGCTACCATGCCTTGGTGTTTTTCAGTGTGAGAGCCCAGAGGCTGTTAGTGTCATCCACTTCCTCACTGGATTCTGACCTGGAGACCAGCCAAGATAGTGATGTCAGGCCTCTCACCTAACCATTACCTCTGGACGCCACGTAAGGTGTGGACAGATGGGTGGGACCAACCTGAGTGACCCAGGACTGCTTGGAAATGCTACCGAGAGGGTCTGAGCCAAAGGACTGGAACGCACAGCTGCCTTCACCATAACTGTAGGCAAGACCAGTTACCATTCCTTGGTGTGGACTCACTCCCCTGCCAGGGCAACCACAGACTTGTCAGGGAGCAAAGGTTGTTTCTCTGGGGCCATTCCAGGTCCCTTGGAGCTGCTGGGCTTTGAAGCCAACCAGTACATTTAACTCCCCTGGACCAACTCCCAGACTGGAGTGTAGTGGCATGATCTTGGCTCCCTGCAACCTCCACCTCCTGGGTTCAAGCAATTCTCCTGCCTCAGCCTCCCAAGTAGCTGGGATTACAGGCACACACCACCACACCCAGCTAATTTTTGTATTTTTAGTAGAGATGGGGGGTCTCACCATGTTGGCCAGGCTGGTCTCGAACTCCTGACCTCAAGTGATCCACCTGCTTCAGCCTCCTAAAGTGCTGGGATTACAGGTGTGAGCCACCATGCCCAGCCTTTTTTTTTTTTCTTTTCAGATGGAGTCTTGCTCTGTTGCCCTGGCTGGAGTGCAATGGCTTGATCTCACCTCACAGTCACCTCTGTCTCCCTGGTTCACATACTTCTCCTGCTTCCGCCTCCCAAATATCTGGGATTGCAAGCAGCCACCACCTCACCCAGCTAATTTTTTTTTTCTTTTGAGACTGAGTCTCGATCTGTCACCAGGCTTGAGTGCAGTGGTGCAATCTCAGCTCGCTGCAACCTCCGCCTCCCTTAAGGAGTTCTAGTGGTTCTCCTGTCTCAACCTCCCGAGTAGCTGGGACTACAGGCGTGTGCCACCACACCCAGCTACTTTTTGTATTTTTTTTTTTTTTTTTTTTTTTGACACGGAGTTTCGCCCTTGTTACCCAGGCTGGAGTGCAATGGCGCGATCTCGGCTCACTGCAACCTCCGCCTCCTGGGCTCAGGCAATTCTCCTACCTCAGCCTCCTGAGTAGCTGGGATTACAGGCACGTGCCACCATGCCCAGCTAATTTTTTGCGCTTTTAGTAGAGACGGGGTTTCACCATGTTGACCAGGATGGTCTCGATCTCTCGACCTCGTGATCCACCCGCCTCGGCCTCCCAAAGTGCTGGGATTACAGGCTTGAGCCACCACACCCAGCTACTTTTTGTATTTTTAGTAGAGACAGAGTTTCACCACGTTGGCCAGGATGGTCTCAATCTCTTGACATCGTGATCCGCCTGCCTCAGCTTCCCAAAGTGCTGGGATTACAGGTGTGAGCCACCGCACCCGACCTTGTATTTTTAGTAGAGATGGGGTTTCACCATGTCAGCCAGGCTGGTCTGGAAATCCTGACCTCAGGTGATCTACCCACCTCAGCCTCCCAAAGTGCTGGGATTACAGGCATGAGCCACTGTGTCCAGCCTCAGAAAGGAACATTTAATAGGGACTTAGGAACAGAAGCCATCATCTCAGGCAGCTGCAAGGCCAGATGGTTGATCCCCACGCCATTCCCTCCCAGACCAGGGCTTATATACCGATAGGGAGGTAATGTAGAAGACGATTATGAAGAAAGCTAAGAATGCCAAGTAAACCTGCCTAAGGCCAGGGCTTATGGTCTACGTTGTTCAGGGACTGGGTGTGGTGGTTCATTCCTGTAACCCCAGCACTTTGGGAAGTTGAGGTGGGAAGATGGTTTGAAGCTAGGAGTTCAAGACCAGGCTAGCAGCCTGGGCAACCTAGTGAGACCCTATCTCTCTATATGTATATATGTTTTTTTTTTCTTTTCTTTTTTGAGACAGGGTCTCACTCTGTCATCCAGGCTAGAGTGCAGTGGCACAGTCTCAGCTCACTGCAATCTCTGCCTCCTGGGCTCAAGAGATTCTCCCGACTCAGCCACCCAGTGTAGCTGGGACTACCGTGCGTGTGCAACCACACCCAGCTAATTTTGTATTTTTAGTAGAGATGGGGTCTCACCATGTTGGCCAGCCTGGTCTCAAACTCCTAACCTCAGGTGATCCACCCGTCTCAGCCTCCCAAAGTGCTGGGATTATTGAGCCACTGTGTCTGTCCTATTTATATGTTTTTAATATATTTTTTTCCAAAAGGTTGTTTTGACCCAAAGGCAGGGTTTGCCATAAGTACATGTTCTTACACAAGAAGCAGTAGACAAAATAAAAATCTCAGAGGCATTCCTGGAACTGGTGTTAATCAGAAGTCAACACAGCGGGTTAGTGTCCTAGACGGAGTCACTTTGGCCCGCACGCAGGCATTGTTCGAAGTATGTTACAAATGCTAAGCCGCTTAATTCTCGTAAAGGCTTTACGAGACAGGCACTGTCACTACCACATTTTATAGATGCAAGGGCACAGAGAGGTTAAGCGTCTGCCCGAGGTCACACAGTTGCTAAGTGGCAGAGCGACGTTTGTACCCCAGCACTCTGTCCCGAGGCCCCTGCTGTTAGCCATTGACAAGGCTGCCTCTGCTGATGGAGGCTCTCCAGCTGAGCAAGGGTGGCCAAGCATGAGCCAGCTGCCCGGCCACTCGGAGAGTAAGACAGGCACATCTTGACACCAAGGAGCATGCTGGGAGCACCCTGCTCATCCGAGCAACCTGGAGGTCAGAGGCCGGCTGAGCCAAGGGGCTCCAAGGGGAGCTAGGAATCCCCAGGCTGGACCGCTCCATCTCCATTCACCAGCCCTCAAGGGAGAGCTCCAAGGATCACATCTGTCCCTGCAGGGGAGCCATGGGAGGCGGCCACCCCTCCCCAGAAAACAAGGTTTGGTGCCTGCCCTTGGAAAAACAGTCCCTGAAGGAAAAACAAAACAATCAAACTCAGCTCTGGGTGAAGGGTGGTCCCGCTGCTCCTCCACCAGGGTGAGGGAGCGCGCTCGTGAGAAGGGCTCCCTTTTGTAGGAGCGGGTGCGTCTCCTCCTGGCCCGGACCCCATTACAACCACATCATAAACGCCCTGCAGGAGAGGGTGCTCCACGCTGGCCCCATGTGGCCCGCACCACCTCTCCCAAGGGGCTGGAGAGGGAGCAGTGACACGGGAGGTTCCAGCAGTCCTGGCCGTAAGAGTCACTGGCTCCCCTGTGACAGCCGACTCTGCTCCAAGGAGGAGGAACAGGGGAAATCCTAGAACCAGGAGCAGATCCCATACCAGTGGTCTCCGCGCTCAGAAAGAGGCGACACTGGAGAGAGGCGTCCCTGCCAGGATGGAAACCACAAGGGCCCCAGTTTCTGTCCGTCTTGTTTACCACTGGGCATCTAAAATACCATGTCACAAAACGTCCACCCATTTTTCTCTAAAGGATTTGATGTGAGAAGCTTAGGCTTTGCAGTTCACAGTCTCTTGCAAATCCCCCACTCTGCCATTGGAAAGCACACACCGCCCATAGCTTCCAAGAGGATGAAGCCTCGTCCCAATCAAACCTTAGATATGGACACTGAAGTTAGATTTCCTTTTTCTTTCTTTATTTTGTGATGGAGTTTCGCTCTTGTTACCCAGGCTGGAGTGCAATGGCGCGATCTCGGCTCACCGCAACCTCCGCCTCCTGGGTTCAGGCAATTCTCCTACCTCAGCCTCCTGAGTAGCTGGGATTACAGGCCCAGCTAATTTTTTGTATTTTTAGTAGAGACAAGGTTTCACCGTTTCCCCAGGCTGGTCTCAAACTCCTTGCCTCAAGTGATCCTCCCGTCTTGGCCTCCTAAAGCGCTGGGATTACAAGTGTCAACCACAGTGCTGGGCTCTTTTTTTTTTTTTTTTTTTTTTTTTTTGTTGAGATAGAGTCTCACTCTGTTGCCCAGGCTGGAGTGCAGTTGTGCAATCTCAGCACACTGCAACCTCTGCCTCCTGGGTTCAAGTGATTCTCCTGCCTCAGCCTCCTGAAGAGCTGGGATTACAGGTACCCACCACCATGCACAACTAACTTTTGTATTTTTAGTAGAAAGGGAGGTTTCACCATGTTGGCCAGGCTGGTCTCGAACTCCTGACCTCAAGTGATCTGCCCACCTTGGCCTCTCAAAATGCTGGGTTTACAGGTGTAAGCCACCATACCTGGCCTGAAAGTTGATTTTCATACCATTGTCAGATGTCATAAACTACTACTTTTTGTTTTGTTTTGTTTTGTTTTGTTTTGGGGGTGGGGATGGAGTTTCGCTCTTGTTACCCAGGCTGGAGTGCAATGGCGCGATCTCGACTCACTGCAACCTCCGCCTCCTGGGTTCAGGCAATTCTCCTGCCTCAGCCTCCTGAGTAGCTGGGATTACAGGCACGCGCCACCATGCCCAGCTAATTTTTTGTATTTTTAGTAGAGGCGGGGTTTCACCACGTTGACCAGGATGGTCTTGATCTCTTGACCTCGTGATCCACCCATCTTGGCCTCCCAAAGTGCTGGGATTACAGGCTTGAGCCACCGCGCCCGGCCCTATTTTTGTATTTTTAGTAGAGACGGGGTTTCGCCATGTTTGCCAGGCTGGTCTCAAACTCCTGACCTCAGGTGATTTGTCCACCATGGCCTCCCAAAGTGCTGGGATTGCAGGCGGGAGCCACTGTGCCTGGCCATGAACTATTGTTCTTCTTTTGATTTATATTTTCCCATCCATTAAGAAAAATACAAACCTGGTCAAGCACAGTGGCTCACGCCTGTAATCCCAGCATTTTGGGAGGCTGACACTAGAGGATTCCTTGAGCCCAAGAGTTCAAGACCAGTCTGGCTAATACGGCAAAACTCTGCCTCTACTAAAAATAAAAACTTCAGCGCAGCATGGTGGTGCACACCTGTAGTTCCAGCTACTCAGGAGGCTGAGGCAGGAGGATCACTTGAGCCCAGGAGGCAGAGGCTGCAGGGAACCCAGACCATGCCACTGCACTCCAGCCTGGGTGACAGAGTGAGACCCTGTCTCAAAAAAGAGTAAAAACTATCCTTTGCTTGAAAGGTGTACAAAAACAGGCAGCAGGCGGGACTCGGCCTGCAGGCTGTAGTTTGCTGACCCCTGGTTTTGTGGCCACAGCTCCACAGAATCAAACCCAAACAAGGCTCCCAGCGCTGTGCCAGTCAGGGACACTCTGCCCTCTCATGGACCCCCCATCTAACAACAGCCTCTCCTGTGGGCTCTTAGTTCATGCTTGCTCCTCCCTTTCCGGCACTCACTTGTTTTTGGAGACTCGGTTCAAGGATCTCAGGCTCTGGGAGTCCTCTCTGGATGCCCCATAGGGTTTTAATGCACCTCTCTGTACTATCCAAGCCCCAGCAACTAGGCCCTCAATGCACTTGTTGCCAAGTCTGATGGTGGCAGTTTGTACTCAGCCTCCTCTGGGAGGCGGAGGTTGCGAGCCTAGATGGCGCCAGTGCGCTCCAGCCTGGGCAGCAAGAGGGAGACTCTGTCTCAAAAACAAAACAAAACGAAACAAAAAAAACAAGGCTGAGTCGGACAGATCACTGGGTCAGGAGATAGAGACCATCCTGGCTAAAACAGTAAAATCCCGTCTCTACTAAAAATACAAAAAAATTAGCCAGGAATGGTGGCATGTGCCTGCAGTCCCAACTACTCAGAAGGCTGTGGCAGGAGAACTGCTTGAACTCGGGAGGTAGAGGTTGCAGTGAGCTGAGATCGAGCCACTGCACTCTAGCCTGGGCAACAGTAACTCCGTCGGCCCAGAAGTTACTGGAGGGCAGGGCGTGGGTCTTCCAGCTCCCTCTCCCAGTTCATGAAACACCGTAGATGCTCTGTAAGCACTTGCTGGGATCACCTGTCCATCCCACTGTGGCCGCATCCTCCTCCTCCTCCTCCTCTTCCTCCTCCTCCTCCCCCTCTTCCTCCTCCTCCTTCTCCAAGTCACTCATCCCCTAAGTTTGGCTGGCCCAGAGCTCAGACCTGGAGTCTTCTCTTTTTTGCTTTATTTTGTTTTTCTTTTGAGACAGAGTCTCACTCTGTCGCCAGGCTGGAATGCAACAGCTCAATCTCAGCTCACTGCAACCTCCACCTCCCGGGTTCGAGCAATTCTCCTGCCTCGGCCTCCCAAGTAGCTGGGACTACTGGCATCCGCCACCACACCCAGCTAAATTTTGTAGTTTTAGTAGAGACAGGGTTTCACCATGTTGGCCAGGATGGTCTCTATCTCTTGACCTCACGATCTGCCTGCCTCGGCCTTCCAAAGTGCTGAGATTACAGGCGTGAGCCGCCGCGCCCGGCCAGGCCTGGAGTCTTCTTTTCTCCATTCACCTTCACATCCTAAGTGAGCTCTCCCCACCTCAGGGCTCTAAAACCAGCTACATGGTGACGACTCCCAAACACATATCTCTAGCCCCAACTTTTCCCATGAACCCCAGATCTGGAATGTTTTCAGCCACTCTTAAGTCCAGTTTCAACTACTAATCATGAATAGATAAAGGAGGCAATTGGCATGAAACTGATAAACATGAGGGCGAGTCGGAAATGTGGAAGCATCATGACCCCATGGGACAGAGGAATTAGGGAAGACAAAGAAACTGTCCCAAAAGAAACCAGTCAGATGTGGCCTGGCTCAGCCGCTCACGCCTGTAATCTCAGCACTTGGGAGGTCGAGGCAGGTGGATCACCTGAGGTCAGGAGTTCAAAACCAGCCTGATCAACATGGCAAAACCCCATCTCTACCAAAAATACAAAAATTAGCTGGGTGTGGTGGTGCACACCTTAGTCCCAGCTGTTCAGGAGGCTGAGACTAGAGAATCACTTGAATCCAGGAGGCAGAGGTTGCAGTGAGCCGAGATCGTGCCACTGCACTCCAGCCTGAGCGAGAGAGCGAGACTCCGTCTCAAAAAAAGAGAAAAGAAAAGAAACCAGTCAAATGTTTGCTCAGCTTGGACCAGAGACCAGAGGCCCACAGATGATTAACCCCTAATATTCCAAGAGCGCCCCCACTTCATCTGGTTGCTCGTTCAGCCTTTGCCCACCGGCGGGATCAAGATGCTCTCTGGCTCTTCCACCCAGCTGCTGTTTGAGACTCTCCTAGAAGGAGCAGAAAGCAGGCGTCTGGTTCTCTCTGCTGACCTCTCCTCCCGGCCTGTGTTCCAGGGCCAGAGCCCGGTCCACAACCCAGAAGGCCTGGGCCACAAACCCACACAAACGTGTGAAGGAGGCCGAGCGCCTGGAGATGAGCCGTCCCCCTGGGGAGGAGGTGGTCACTCCCGACAGAATAGATCCTAAGACCTTGATCTTGTGAAACGTTGACTGTATCAGGCCACGGCGTATTTCCAAGGCCCCTGGGAGCCCATTCTTCTCCTCAATGGGTTTTTTGCCCAGAAATCGTCCTGAACCTCGGCCTATCGCTTCCTTTTCATAATATCACTCCATTCCTCCTCCTCACATCCTCCCAGACTCTCCCCCACTTCGCCTTCCATCTGGACCCTTCACATCAGCCAGCGTGAGGCCACGTCTCCCCAGATCTGCGCCACAGCCAAGGCGTCATGTCATCTGTCCTCATAATTAGGCCCTACAGCCTCTCCATCACTTTTATTGCCTTTTCGCGTCAATATTCCCTACAAAGTCATCCCTGAATTCCATGTGAGAAGACCCAAAGGAAAGGGCAGGCCCCTGATAAGAAGCATCCCCTTATTTCCAAGGGATGCGAGTTTGGTGCGAGAACTTCTCATCAGCCTGATTATAGACGCGGCTTTGGCCAGATGGAGAATGTTTGCAATACTTGTGAGTTTCTGGTCTGTCTGAGCCTGAATCCAGCCTGGGTTTTCTCCCCTCGTTCTGGCCTGCGTTTCTGCCCTCTCCAGATCCTCTCTGTCAAGCCGTAATAGGAGACTGCTCCCTGTTATGTCTGTTTCTGCCTCAAGAACATTCCACCCAAGAGCAGAGCCAGGAGCCCAGTGGGGAATCTTGGAGCCCCGGGTCCATCCCCACCACCTCCTCCGGTCACTCTAGCATCCTAGGCTTCCTGTAAATATCAGCGGAGGCCAGGCATAGTGGCTTATGCCTGTAATCCCAGTACTTTGGGAGGCTGAGACAGGACAACTGCCTAAGGTCAGGAGTTCGAGACCAGCCTGGCCAACATAGGGACACCCCATCTCTACAAAAAATGCAAAAACTAGCCAGGCATGGTGATGCACATCTGTAGTCTCAGGCACTCGGGAGGCTGAGGCAGGAGAATGGCTTGAACCCCGGAGTCAGAGGTTGCAGTGAGCCAAGATAGTGTCACTGCATTCCAGCCTGAGCCACAGAGTGAGGCTCTGTCTCAAAAAAAAAAAAAAAAAAAAAAAAAGTTGGCCAGCCACAGTGGCTCACCTCTGTAATCCCAGCACTTTGGGAGGCTAAGGTGGGTGGATCACAAGGTCAAGAGAGCAAGACCATCCTGGCCAACATGGTGAAATCCCATCTTTACTAAAAATACAAAAATTAGCTGGGCGTGGTGACGCACACATATAAGCCCACCTACTTGGGAGGCTGAGGCAGGAGAACCCCTTGAACCTGGGAGGAGGAGTTTGCAGGAGCCGAGATTGCACCACTGCACTCCAGCCTGGGTGACAGAAGGAGACTCCATCTCAAGAAAAAAAAAAAAGTCAGTGGAGCATCTCCCACGTGCCAAGCACTGCTGGGGAGCTTTGCCGTATTATCTCATTCCATCAAAAAAAAAAAAATTCAAGGTGTTTGTTCTTTTTCTTCTTTGTTTTTTCTTTTGAGACAGGGTCTCACTCTGTTACCCAGGCAGGAGTGCAGTGGTGCAATTACAGCTCACTGCAGCCTCCACCTCCTGGGCTCAAGCGATTCTCCCACCTCGGCCCCCTGGGTAGCTGGGACCACAGGCGCATGCCAACAAGCCCAGGTAAATTTTTTTCTTTTTTGTAGAGACAGGGTTTCACCATGTGGCCCAGGCTGGCCTCGAATTCCTGGGCTCAAGTGATCCTCCAGCCCCAGCCTCCCAAAGTCCTGGGAGTAGAAGTGTGAGCCACCACATCCAGGCACCTTAACCATTTTTTTTAAGATGGGGTTTCGACCGGGCGCGGTGGCTCAAGCCTGTAATCCCAGCACTTTGGGAGGCCGAGGTGGGCGCATCATAAGGTCAAGAGATTGAGACCATCCTGGTCAACATCGTGAAACCCCGTCTCTACTAAAAATACAAAAAATTAGCTGGGCATGGTGGCGCGTGCCTGTAATCCCAGCTACTCAGGAGGCTGAGGGAGGAGAATTGCCTGAACCCAGGAGGCGGAGGTTGCGGCGAGCTGAGGTCGCGCCATTGCACTCCAGCCTGGGTAACAAGAGCGAAACTCCGTCTCAAAAAAAAAAAAAAAAAAAAAAAAAAAAAAAAAAGATGGGGTTTCACCGTTTTGGTCAGGCTAGTCTTGAACTCCCGGCCTCAGGTGATCCATCCACCTTGGCCTCCAAAGTCCTTGGATTACCGGTGTGAGCCACCACACCTGGCCCACCTTAACCATTTTTAAGTGACACCAATGTTGCTGGCCTGAGCAAAGCAAGGGATGGGGCTGCCAGGATAGGGAAGTCTGGAAGGAGCAAGTCACCCCCAGGCAAATGGAAGCGGCTTTGCAGACGTTAGCTCTGAGCTTCTCAGTGGGCCTCCCATGAAGAGGCTGAGGCAGCAGCTGGGCATGGAGTCTGCAGTAAGGGGACACTTGGGGCTGGACTGATGGCTGGCTGGTACTTACATCCTGAGACCTGCTGAGAGCACCTGGGAGTCAGCTGACCAGCAGAGAAGCAATCTATGGACATGTGAGCATCAGCAAGCCGGCAGCAGACTGAGAAGGAGCGGTCAGGGAGGCAGGAGGAGGATCCAGAGCGCTGTGGTCCCAGAGCCAGGAAGGACGTGAACAAGAGTTAGGCCAGGAACAGTGGCTTCGGCACTTTGGGAGGCCGAGGCAGGTGGATCACTTGAGGTCAGGAGTTCGAGATCAGCCTGGCCAATATGGCAAAACCCTGTCTCTACTAAAAATTCAAAAAATAGTCGAGTGTGGTGGTGCATGCCTGCAACCCCAGCTACTTGGGAGGCTGAAGCAGGAGAATGGCTTGAGCCTAGCTAGGAGGCAGGGGTTGCAATGAGCTGAGATCACGCCACTGCACTCCAGCCTGGGTAACAAGAGCAAAATTCCATCTCAAAAAAAAAAAAAAAAAAAGAAAGAAAGAAAGAAAAGAAGAAGAGGGAGCATTTGTTTGCTAGTCGAGTAAGACCAGAACTGAGGCAAGGTCACCAGCGAGCTTGACAAGGCTGATTTCAGGGGAGTGGTGAGGGTAAGTGGCTACCCAGAGTTTTTAAGGCCTGCCCCTCTCCACAGTTCTAGAAGAAATCCTTAGACATCCTGCCCACCTCCCTGACCAAAAGGCAGCTCCTGCATTTTTGTCTATTTTTTCTCCTCACCTGTTACCTTTTTTTTTTTTTTTTTTTTTTTTGAGACGGAGTTTTGCTCTGTCGCCCAGGCTGGAGTGCAGTGGCACAATCTCGGCTCACTGTAACCTCCGCCTTACAGGTTCAAAGGATTCTCCTGCCTCAGCCTCCCGAGTAACTGGGATTACAGGGGCATATCACCACAGCCGGATAATTTTTGTTTTTTTGATAGAGACAGAATTTCACCATGTTGTTCAGGCTGATCTCAAACTCCTGACTTCGTGATCTGCCCATCTCAGCCTCCCAAAGTGCTGGGATTACTGGTGTGAGCCATCACCCCCACCCACCCCTCATTTTTACTATTCTAAAGCGTATAATCCACTGGTTTTTAACATATTCACAATGCTGTGTCATTATCACCACTGTGTAATTGCAGAACATTTTCATCTCACTGAAAAGACACCCTATACAACAGTCATTCCACCTCCCCACCTCCCCAGCCCCTGCAACCACTAATCTATTTCCTGTCTATACCAATTTGCCTGTTCAGGATACTTCATATCAATGGAATCATAGGTTATGTGGCCTTTTGTGTCTGGCTTAGCATCATGTTTTCAAGGTTCATCTATGCATCGTACTTCATTCCTTTTTATAATTGAATAGTATTTTTTTCTTTTCTTTTTTTTTTTTTCTGAGACAGAATCTTGCTCTGTCCCCCAGGCTGGAGTGCAGTGGCGTGATGTCAGCTCACTGCAATCTCCACCTCGCGGAGAATCACTATTCTCCTGTCTCAGCCTCCTGAGTATCTGGGACTACAGGCATGCACCACCACACCCAGCTAATTTTTATTTTTAGTAGAGACGGGGTTTCGCCATGTTGGCCAGGCTGAACTCCTGACCTCAAGTGATCTGCCCATCTTGGCCTCCCAAAGTGCTGGGATTACAGGCATGAGCCACCATGCCCGGCCTGAATAGTATTTCATTGTGTGGGTTTTTTAAAATCTACACATTTTAGGCCAAGCAGTGTGGCTCACACCTGTAATCCCAGCACTCCCGGAGGCCGAGGCAGGCAGATCACCTGAGGTCAGGAGTTCAAGACCAGCCTGGCCAACATGGTGAAACTCCATCTCTGCTAAAAGTAAGAAGCTACTCGAGAGGTTGAGGCAGGAGAATTACTTGAACCCGGAAGGCGAAGGTTGAAGTGAGCAGAGATAGCGCCATTGCACTTCATCCTGGGCAACAAGAGCAAAACTGTCTCAAAAAAAAAAAAAAAAAGAAAAGAAATCCACACATTTCATGTATCTATTTATTTGCTGGCGGACATTTGAGTTGTTTCCACTCTGGGGCTATTATGAATAATGCTGCTATGTGCAAGTTTTTGTGCCGATGTATGTTCTCACTTCTCTTAGGTATATACCTAGAAGTGGAATTTCTGGGTCATATGGTAACTCCACGTCCAGCTTTCTGAGGAACTGCCAATCCATGTGCCACTGCAATCCATTTTACTGTCTCTTTAGCAATGTCCGGGGTGGGGGATTGGGCCCGTGTGGACTGCAGCGGCTCATCGTCCTGGTCTGATTCCCGGCGCGTGCGCATAGGCAGCACACGTGTGTGTATTGTGGGATGTGAACCCGTGCCGTGGACCCCAACGCTTCAGAGTGTGCTTTCCAAGGAGCCAGTTTCATCAAGCAGCCTACAGGCTGTCGTGGCAATCTGCAACTTCCGTGTTCTGGATGAAGCTCGCCCAGGGAAGGGGCAGGAGGCCCAGGGACCCCATCATACCCTCAGCTTCAGCGGGGGAGGGAAAGGAGACTGCTCTCGGCTGGGCACGGTGGTTCGTGCCTGTAACCATAGCATTTTGGGAGGCGAGAAGGGAGGAGCATTCGAGACAGGAGTTCCAGGCTTCAGTGAGCTATGATCGTGCCACTGCACTCTAGCCTGGGCAACAGAGAAAGACCAGACCCCCATCTCAAAAAATAAACAAAACAAGGCCGGGCACAGTGGCTCACACCAGCAATCACAGAACTTTGGGAGACCCAAAAGTTGGCCCTCACCTTCGCCTCACGCACGTCTCAGGTTTGTGTGTAAAGATTCCTCCACTAAGGAGTGTGCGATCTCAGCAGATCTCACAGCGGGTCGCCCAGGCTCAGCCCCTGCCCAGCCCCTCCATCCCGGGCGGATTTGCTTGGTCTCAGGCTCCCCCTGGCGGACACTGAGCCATAGAAAGCCGCATCCGGAGGCAGCTGGCAGCAGGACCAGTGACTTGCCCAGCACGTTCTCCCAGCCCACTGCGTGCCTGTCATAACGGGGGTCCCTTCACACTCAGATAAGGTCAGTCCCAGCCCCTGAAAAACCCCTTTTCTAATTTTTAAGAACATTATATTATGGAGAGTTTCAAACATAAAAAAAAGAAATAGAATAATCTAATGAACAATTAACAACACTCTACAGGGTGCAGTGACTCACCCGAAGTTCGGGAGGCCAAAGTGGGTGGATCACCTGAGATCAGGAGTTCAAGACCTGCCTGGCCAACATGGCGAAACCCCGTCTCTACTAAAAATACAAAAAATTGGCCGGGCGCGGTGGCTCACACCTGTAATCCCAGCACTTTGGGAGGCCGAGGCGGGTGGATCACGAGCTCAAGAGATCGAGACCATCCTGGTCAACATGGTGAAACCCTGTCTCTACTAAAAATACAAAAATTAGCTGGGCATGGTGGCACGTGCCTGTAATCCCAGCTACTCAGGAGGCTGAGGCAGGAGAATTGCCTGAGCCCAGGAGGTGGAGGTTGCGGTGAGCCGAGATAGCGCCATTGCACTCCAGCCTGGGTAACAAGAGCGAAACTCCGTCTCAAAAAAAAAAAAAAAAAATTAGCAGGGCATGGTGGCAGGCTCCTGCAATCCCAGCTACTCGGGAGGCTGAGGCAAGAGAATTGCTTGAACAATTGCCGGGAGGCAGATATTGCAGTGAGCTGAGATCGCACAAGGGCACTCCAGCCTGGGTGACAGAGCGAGACTCCGTCTCAACAAAAAATAAAAGGAAAAAGAAAACAGGATGGGTGCGGTGGCTCATGCCTGTAATCCTAGCACTTTGGGTGGCCAAGGTGGGTAGATCACCTGAGGTCAGGAGTTCAAGACCAGCCTGGCCATGATGGTGAAACCCCATCTTAAAAAAAAAAAAAAAAGAAGAAAAAGAAAGAAAAAACACTTAACCAATCTCATTCTCATTTCATAGTCACCTGCACCCACTACCTCCAACCGTACTATGTTAAAGTAAATCCCAGATGGCATATTACTCCATCAGTAAATATCCGTTCATGCATAAAAGATAAGGACTCTTGGGCCGGGCGCGGTGGCTCAAGCCTGTAATCCCAGCACTTTGGGAGGCCGAGGCGGGTGGATCACGAGCTCAAGAGATCGAGACCATCCTGGTCAACATGGTGAAACCCCGTCTCTACTAAATATACAAAAAATTAGCTGGGCATGGTGGCGCGTGCCTGTAGTCCCAGCTACTCAGGAGGCTGAGGCAGGAGAATTGCCTGAACCCAGGAGGCGGAGGTTGCGGTGAGCCGAGATCGCGCCATTGCACTCCAGCCTGGGTAACAAGAGCGAAACTCCGTCTCAAAAAAAAAAAAAAAAAAAATTAGCAGGGCATGGTGGCAGGCTCCTGCAATCCCAGCTACTCGGGAGGCTGAGGCAAGAGAATTGCTTGAACAATTGCCGGGAGGCAGATATTGCAGTGAGCTGAGATCGCACAAGGGCACTCCAGCCTGGGTGACAGAGCGAGACTCCGTCTCAACAAAAAATAAAAGGAAAAAGAAAACAGGATGGGTGCGGTGGCTCATGCCTGTAATCCTAGCACTTTGGGTGGCCAAGGTGGGTAGATCACCTGAGGTCAGGAGTTCAAGACCAGCCTGGCCATGATGGTGAAACCCCATCTTAAAAAAAAAAAAAAAGAAGAAAAAGAAAGAAAAAACACTTAACCAATCTCATTCTCATTTCATAGTCACCTGCACCCACTACCTCCAACCGTACTATGTTAAAGTAAATCCCAGATGGCATATTACTCCATCAGTAAATATCCGTTCATGCATAAAAGATAAGGACTCTTGGGCCGGGCGCGGTGGCTCAAGCCTGTAATCCCAGCACTTTGGGAGGCCGAGGCGGGTGGATCACGAGGTCAAGAGATCGAGACCATCCTGGTCAACATGGTGAAACCCCGTCTCTACTAAATATACAAAAAATTAGCTGGGCATGGTGGCGCGTGCCTGTAGTCCCAGCTACTCAGGAGGCTGAGGCAGGAGAATTGCCTGAACCCAGGAGGCGGAGGTTGCGGTGAGCCGAGATCGCGCCATTGCACTCCAGCCTGGGTAACAAGAGCGAAACTCCGTCTCAAAAAAAAAAAAAAAAAAGATAAGGACTCTTTAACATCACCACATGTTATTATACACACCTGAAACAAATTATTAAACACCACTAACTTATCAGTGTCCTATTATCAATACTCTTATCAGTGACAAAAATGTTCTTTTTAAAAATGTTTTGGACTGAGCGTGGTGGCTCACACCTGTAATCTCAGCACTTTGGGAGGCCGAGGTGGGCAGATCACAAGATCAGGAGTTCAAGACCAGCCTGGCCAAGATGGTGAAACCTCATCTCTACTAAAAACACAAAAATTAGCCAGGCGTGGCGGCACACCTATAATCCCAACTATCAGGAGGCTGAGGCAGAGAATTACTTGAATGCGGGAGGTGGAGGTTGCAATGAGCCAAGATCACACCACTGCACTCCAGCCTGGGAGAAAGACCAAGACTCCATTTCAAAAAAATAAAATAAAAAATAAAAAATAAAAAATTTTTGTGTACTCTCTCAGTATGTTGCCCAGGCTGGTTTTGAACTTCTAGCCTCAAGCAATCCTCTTGCCTCAGCCTCCCAAAGTGCTGGAATTACCAGCATTAACCACTGCACCCAGCTGTTCTTTTTGTAAAGTCAGTTTGAATCAGGATCCACTGAGATTGGTTGATCTTCCATTTAAATCTTTTTCTCTTTAGGTTCTCTGTTTGCTTGTTTGTTTGTTTGTTTGTTTGTTTGTTTGTTTGTTTGTTTTTATTTGCAATTCATTTGTTGAAGAAACCAGCTTTTCTATTTTAACACATAATTTAGATTTGCACGTGGCCTGGGATTGCAGCTGTGTTAATGAACTGAGTCAGCGAAGTCTGCTGTCAGAGATACAGGGGCTTTATTTGTCTTTCTCTCCCAGTTTCCCCAACTCTCTGTAGATCTAGCACTTTTATTAAAAATAAAAAATAAAAACATTTGCCGGGCGTGGTGGCTCAAGCCTGTAATCCCAGCACTTTGGGAGGCCGAGGTGGGTGAATCACGAAGTCAAGAGATCAAGACCATCCTGGTCAACATGGTGAAACCCCATCTCTACCCAAAATACAAAAAATTAGCTGGGCATGGTGGCGCGTGCCTGCAATCCCAGTTACTCAGGAGGCTGAGGCAGGAGAATTGCCTGAACCCAGGAGGCGGAGGTTGCGGTGAGCCGAGATCGCGCCATTGCACTCCAGCCTGGGCAACAAGAGTGAAACTCCGTCTCAAAAAATAAAAATAAAAAATAAAAAATAAAATAAATAAATAAAAACATTTTTTAAACAGAAAATGTACCTGAGACACTGGCAGAGAAAAAAGGAAAAACACTGTACAATTGACCACTACCCTATGTCAAATGACCAGCATCTGTCTAAGTCCTTCTGAGATTTCTGAGCCTGTTAAGAATGAGTCAGGCCGGGCACAGTGGCTCTCGTCTGTAATCCCAGCACTTTGGGAGGCCAATGCCGGTAGATCACGAGGTCAAGAGATTGAGACCATCCTGGCCAACATGGTGAAACCCTGTATCTACTAAAAATACAAAAATTAGCTGGGCATGTTGGTGTGCACCTGTAGTCCCAGCTACTTGGCAGGTTGAGGCAGGAGAATTGCTTGAACCCGGGAGGCAAAGATTGCAGTGAGCCGAGATTGCACCACTGCACTCCAGCCTGGTGCTTGGCAACAGAGTGAGACTCTGTCTCAAAAAAAAAAAATCACAAACACGCCAGGTATGGTGGGTCACACCTATAATCCCAGCACTTTGGGAGGCCAAGGTGGGTGGATCACCTGAGGTCAGGTGTTTAAGACCAGCCTGGTCAACATGATGAAACCCCATCTCTACTAAAAATACAAAAAATTCGCTGGGTGTGGTGGTGAGCAACTGTAATCCCAGCTGTCAGGAGCCTGAGGCAGGAGAATTGCTTGAACCTGGGAGCTGGAGGTTGCAGTGAGCCAAGATCATGCCATTGTACTCCAGCCTGGGCAACAAGAGCAAAACTCCATCTCAAAAAAAAATTACAAACACAGACACATCATTTCTTCCAGTTCTCAGTTCACTCCCATCATGGTCCCTACTCTGCTCTTCCAGCAGTGGCTATGGCCTCCACCCAGCTGGGGGTCAGCTCACCTGCACCTGCTGGCCAGTTGCCTTCAGAATCCAGTCACACTAAGGATGTCCTGGAATTCACACCTTATAAAGAAGAATTCTTAGACCCAGGGAGAAAGCAGGGACTTCAGGGCTCCCTCAAAGGAGGACACAGGGATGGCTATGAGCTGGCCTAGGGCAGGGGGCCCATTTGCATGAAAGACGTCGTCAGCCATCGGAGGATAATACCAGAAAAAAATACAAAAAGATGTTATAGCCAGGCAAAGCAGCTCACACTTGTAATCCCAGCACTTTGGGAGGCCGAGGTGGGTGGATCACTTGAGGTCAGGCATTCAAGACCAGCCTAGTCAACATGGTGAAACCCCGTATCTACTAAAAATACAAAATTTAGCCGGAAATCACTTGAACCCCGGTGGCAGAGGTTGCAGTGAGCAGAGATCATGCCACTGCACAGAGCAAGACTGTCTCAAAAAACAAAAAAGATATTTTTAATAAACACTTTGGCCTCACAAATGGGTTTTTAAAAGTGGAATTCTAGGCTATTTCCCTAATAGCTCATCCATTATTTCACCCGTAGATTATTGCTTTCTCTTAATTTATTCCTTCCTGAATTAAATTATAACCATCAACTTGAGAATTTAAAACACACACTTTGCCAATTTTTAAAAATTCTTATTTGATGGCCAGGCATGGTGGCTCATGCCTGTAAATCCTAGCACTTTGGGAGGCCGACATAAGCAGATTGCCTGAGCTCAGGAGTTTGAGACCAGCCTGGGCAAGATGGCAAAACCCCATCTCTACTAAAAATACAAATAATCAGCCAGGTGTGGTAGCTCATGCCTGTAATCTCAACTACTGGGGAGGCTGGGGCACCAGAACGCTAGGACCTGGGAGGCAGAGATTTCAGTGAACTGAGATCACGCCACTGCACTCCAGCCTGGGCAATGGAGCAGGACTTTTTCTCAAAAAAATAAATAAATAAAAGTGGCCAGGCACGATGGCTCACGCCTATAATTCCAACACTTTGGGAGGCTGAGGTGGGTGGATCATGAGTTCGGGAGTTCAAGACCAGCCTGGCCAACATGGTGAAACCCCGTTTCTACTAAAAAAAAAAAAAAAAAAAATACAAAAATTAGTTGCGTGTGGTCGTACAGGCCTGTAGTCCCAGCTACTCGGGAGGCTGAGGAAGGAGAATCGCTTGAACCCAGGAGACAGAGGTTGCAGGGAGCCGAGATGGCACCATGGCACTCCAGCCTAGGCAACAGAGAGAGATTGCATCTCAAAAAAAAAAAAAAAAAAAGTAAAAATTCTTTTTTTTTTTTTTTTAATTTTTTAGTAAAAATTCTTATTTGGAGTTGCTGGAAGAGAAGGAGGGGGCAGGTAAAGCCCTGCCACCCTCTCCTTTTGGCATTGCCTCTGCATGTCTTAACACTCAGCTCCCAAAAACCAGTTAGCAGAGCCCTTCCCTGGACTTGTTGCTCATAGAGGGAGGGGCTTAGTGAGCGGATGGGCTGCTCTGGGCTGGTGTGGGCATCCTGAGGGGAGGAGGTTTGCCTCTCTCTGCCTCTGGTGGTATGTCCTGGGAGAGCCGGAGGGGCAGAACGGGGAGGGGAGGGGCTTGGTCTTCATCTTGGTTAAGGTTGCTAGTGGCTGAGTAAAGAAAGGGCTTTGGGGTAGGTCCTGGGGATGGCGGCTCAGGATCCTCAAGAAAGCAGGAGGGGGCCGGGCGTGGTGGCTGACGCCTATAATCCAAGCACTTTGGAGGCCAAGGCAGGCGGATCACCTGAGGTCAGGAGTTCAAGACCAGCCTGACCAACATGGTGAAAACTTGTCTTTTTTTTTTTTTTTTTTTTTTTTTTTCAACGGAGTTTCGCTCTTGTTACCCAGGCTGGAGTGCAATGGTGCGATCTCGGCTCACCGCAACCTCCGCCTCCTGGGTTCAGGCAATTCTCCTGCCTCAGCCTCCTGAGTAGCTGGGATTACAGGCACACGCCACCATGCCCAGCTAATTTTTTGTATTTTTAGTAGAGACGGGGTTTTACCCTGTTGACCAGGATGGTCTCGAGCTCTTGACTTCGTGATCCGCCCGCCTCGGCCTCCCAAAGTGCTGGGATTACAGAAACCTTGTCTTTAAAAAAAAGAAAAAGAAAAAGAAAGAAAGCAGGCAGGGAGAAAACTCAGCATGGCTACCGTTGGGGACCTTGATTGGTAGGTCATACCTCAGTGCCCACCGCAAGGGTGGCAGCTGCGGACGGACGCGAGTTCGGCCCCTCCCCAAGTAGTGCCCCAGAGCGGCCGCTCCTCGTGCGGCCACCAGGGGGCGCAGCGGCGCCAGCAGGAAGCGCGGGAAAGCGGCGGGGGTGGCCTGGGCGAGGATGCGCCCCCCGCCGGCCGCGCTGCGCCTTGCGCCGTTACCCCGCGGTCCTCCCCTGCACTGCGGGCGCGGAGTGGCAACTACCCCAGCTGGAAAGTGGGGGCGCCGCGACGCAAGCCCAGAGGCAAGCTCTCAACTGCCCTTGCTTCTCAATCACCCTGCACACAGCCTCCCCCAAAACCAAAGGCCCCCAGGAGAGTGGGGTACCTCCGTTACAATGGACACATCATCGTCACTAAAGTCAGCGCTGACATTGGGGTTCACTCCTGGTCGTGCTCATTCCAGGGCTTTAACAAATGGGAAATGTATTATGACGTGCATCCACTATTGTAGCAGCATAAGAACAGCTGCATTGCCCGAAAACTCCTCCGTTCTTTGCCTGTTCATCCCTCCCAACCCCCAAACCCTGGCCACACTGAACCATTTACTGTCTCCATAGTTGTGTCTTTTGCAGAATACCACTGTTAGACATAGTGAACCCCACGTTTACCTTCAAAGAATCAGCATGTCGGCATGTGCAGCTCTCTTATTCTTTAATTCTCCATGTTAAAGTTTAACTTCCTTGAAGTTTCAGTCAACAACCTTTTCCACCTGTTCTCATCAGTAGTTCACATCTGTTTCCCCAGTCCCCTGCCCCGTCCTGACTCATCCTGGTCACCTGCTCCGGTCACCTCCTTTAACCCCCGCTCACCTGCTCTGACCTGCCTGTAACTGTCCTTCCCACCAAACTACCCACCCCACCACTCCAGCTCGTACCCCCCACCCCCACCCCCACCCCGCTCCCTTTAAAATAGCCAATTGGAATTAGAGTAGACTGCTCGGTCTAACCGTAGCCAATAGGAGAACGACAGAGCATTAGGGGCGACCTTCATCAGGAATAAGTACCCCTCCCCCTCCCTTGACATTGTTCCTTCTGGGAGCCGCACCCTTCTATAGAGGTAAATTGGCTTGCTCAGGAAATTTATATTCGAGTGCTACTACTTTTGTGGCATCAAAAATTCTCCTTATAGCGGCCGGGCATGGTGGCTCACGCCTGTAATCCAAGCACTTTGGAGGCCACGGTGGGTGGATCACCTGAGGTCGGGAGTTCAAGACCAGCCTGACCAATATGGTGAAACCCCCGTCTTTATTTAAAAAATTAAAATATGTAAATTTTTTAAAATTAAAGAAAATTCTACTTATAGCATCACATAGCTGGAATCATGCCACATGTAGGCTTTTCAGACTGGCCTCTTTCACTAGTGACAAGCACTCAAGCTTCCTTCTGTCTTTTCTTGACTTGATAGCTCATTTCTTTTCAGCACTAAGTGATATTCCACTGTCTGAAGTCCCACCCTTTTGGGGACTTTTGGGTTTTTTGTTTGTTTGTTTGTTTGTAAGACAGAGTCTCACTCTGTCACCCAGGCTGGAGTGCAGTGACACAGTCATGGCTCACTGGAGCCTTAAACTCCTGGGCTCAAGCAATCCTCCCCCCTCAGCCACCCAAGTAGCTGGGACTACAGACACACACCATTGTGCCTGGCTAATTTAAAAAAAAACAATGTAGCGCTAATGTCAGCCTGGGCACGGTGGCTCATGCCTGTAATCCCAGCACTTTGGGAAGCCAAGGCAGGTGGATCACTTGAGGTCAGGCGTTTGAGACCAGCCTGACCAACATAGTGAAACCCTGTCTCTACTAAATACAAAAAATTAGCTGGGTGTGTGGATGCATGCCTGTAATCCCAGCTACTCAGGAGGCTGAGGCAGGAGAATTGCTTGAACCTGGGAGGCGGAGGTTGCAGTGAGCCAAGATTGCACCACTGCACTCCAGCCTAGGCAACAAGAGTGAAAACTCAATCTCAAAGAAAAAAAAGAGAGAGATGATGTCTCACTATGTTGCTCAGGCTGGTCTCAAACTCCTGAGCTCAAGTGATTCTCCTGCCTTGGCCTCCTGAAGTGCCAGAAGTGCTAGGATTACAGGTGTGAGTCACTACACCCAGCGCCAGAATGATATCTGCGGAAGGGAAAGGTGATCAAGGTTGCTGTGATCAAAACTAAACTGTGACAGGGCTGGAGAGCCAAGACGGTCAAGGTGCATTCGCAAACTGCTTCTGGTGTGCCTTACGAGCAGGTATAAACAGAAAGGCATTTGCCAGATCAATAGCTGCATGCAGTACCAGGGACCAGAGAGATGTTAATTTTTGCAGTCACCACTTGGGTAAGCTTACAATAATCCATGATCAGTTTCCAAAGTCCACCTGTCTTCTGCACAGGCCTAATGGGAGAGTTGAGTGTGCATGTGGTGGAATCACCACCCCCTGCATCCTCCAACTCCTTGATGGTGGCGCTAATCTCTGCAGTCTCCCCCAGGGATGCAATGTTGCTTTTGATGTACTATTTTCCTAGGCAGAGGCAACCCTAATGCTTTCCATTTGGCCTTTCCCACCATAATCGCCCTCACTGCACAAGTTACAGAACCAGTGTGGGGATTCTGCTAGGTGCTAAGTGTGTCAATTACGCATCTAGAACCAGGAAATAACCACAGGATGGGTTCAGGGATCCACTGGAACCACCAGAAGTCAGACGCAGCTAAAACTCCACTCATCACCTGACCTCCATAAGGTGTCCGTATGTTGCCCAGGCTGGTCTCAAACTCCTGGGCCCAATGATCCTCCTGCCTCGGCCTCCCAAAGTGTAACCCACAGTGCCCAGCGGCCCACAGTTTCTCTCTCTCTTTTTTTTTTTTTTTTTTTTGAGACAGTGTCTCTCTCTGTTGCCCAGGCTAGAGTGCAGTGGCTCGATCTCGGCTCACTGCAACCTCTACCTCCCGAGTTCAAGCAGTTCTCCTGCCACAGCCTTCTGAGTAGTTGGGACTGCAGGCACATGCCACCATTCCTGGCTAATTTTTTTGTATTTTTAGTAGAGACGGGATTTTACTGTTTTAGCCAGGCTGGTCTCTATCTCCTGACCCAGTGATCTGTCCGACTCAGCCTTGGTTTTTTTTTGTTTCATTTTGTTTTGTTTTTGAGACAGAGTCTCCCTCTTGCTGCCCAGGCTGGAGTGCACTGGCGCTATCTAGGCTCGCAACCTCCGCCTCCCGAGTTCAAGAGATTCTCCTGCCTCAGCCTCCCGAGTACCTGGGATTACAGATGCGAGCCGTCATGCCTGACTTATCTTTTGCATTTTTAGTACAGATGGGGTTTCACCATGTTAGCCAGGATGGTCTTGATCTCCTGACCTCATGATCCACCCACCTCAGCCTCCCAAAGTGCTGGGATTACAGTCATGAGCCACCGCGCCCGGCTGGCCCGCAGTTTATCTGTTCGCCTACTGGAGGACTTCGTGGTTACTTCCAAGTTCGGGTCATTATGAGTAAAGCTGCTACAAACATCCATAGGCAGCGTTTTGTGTGAACGGAAGTTCTCCAATCATTTGCTGGATCGTCTAGTAAGATAAGAAACTGCCAAGCCGCCATCCACGGCGGCTATGCCATTTTGCATTCCCACAGCCGTGAAGCAAGGTTCCTGGTGCTCCACGTCCCCACTGGTGTTTGGTGTTATCAGTGTTGTAGACTTTGGCTGTTCTTTTTTTATTTTTATTTTATTTTTATTTTTTTTAGAGGGAGTCTTGCTCTGTCATGACGCTGGAGTGCAGTGGCACGATCTCAGCTCACTGCAACCTCTGCCTCCCAGGTTCAAGTGATTCTCTTGCCTCAGCCTCCTGAGTAGCTGGGATTACAGGCACACAACACCATGCATGGCTAATTTTTGTATTTTTAGTAGAGAGGGGAGTTCACTATTTTGGCCAGGCTGGTCTCGAACTCCTGATCTCATGATCCACCTGCCTCAGCCTCCCAAAGTGCTGAGATTACAGGCGTGAGACACCTCGCCCGGCAACTTTGGCTATTCTAATAGGTGTGCAGTATTTGATTTTTGGTTTACTTTGCAGCTATCTAATGGCATATGATGTTGAACACTTCTCATATCCTATTTGCCATCTGCATATCTTCTTTGGTGAGAAGTTGGTCAGGTATTTGGCCCATTTTAAAATCAGGTTGCTCATTTTCTTATTGTTATTTGTCCATTTTTGGTTTTTGTTTGTTTTTTGTTTTCAGACAGTCTTGCTCTGTCACCCAGGCTGGAGGACAGTTACACAATCTTGGCTCACTGCAACTTCTGCCTCCCAGGTTCAAGCAATTCTCGAGTCTCAGCCTCCCAAGAGGCTGGAATTACAGGCATGTGCCATCACACCCAGCTAAATTTTGTATTTTTGGTAGAGACAGGGTTTCACCATGTTGTCCAGGCTGTTCTCAAACTCCTTGAGTGATCCATCCTTCTCGGCTTCCCAAAGTGCTAGAATTACAGGCATGAGCCACTGCACCAGTTTATATATATTTTTTTTAATAACAATCATGTGTGTGTATGTGTTGGGTTTCGTTTTGCTGTTTTGTTTTGTTTTGTTTTTTGAGAGGGAGTTTTACTGTTCTTGCCCAGGCTGGAATGCAATGGCATGCGACCTCAGCTCACTGCAATCTCTGCCTCCCAGGTTCAAGTGATTCTCCTGCCTCAGCGTCCCAAGTAGCTGAGATCACAGGCACCTGCCACCACGCCCAACTAGTTGTTATATTTTTAGTAGAGTCGGGGTTTCACCATGTTGGCCAGGCTGGTCTCAAACTCCTGACCTCAGGTGATCCACCTGCCTCAGCCTCCCGAAGTGCTGGGATTAGAGCCGTGAGCCACCACGCCCAGCCTGTTTTGTTTTTTGAGACAGGGTCTCATTCTGTTGCCCAGACTGGAGTGCTGTGGTACTATCACAGCTCACTGCAGCCTCAACCTTCCTGGCTTAAGTCATCCTCCCACCTCAGCCTCTCAAGTAGCTTGGACTACAGATGTGTGCCACCATACCCGGCTAATTCTAACATTTTTGTAGACAGGGTCTCCCTATGTTGCCCAGGCTGGTCTCAAACTCCTGGGCTCAAGCAATCCTCCTGCCTTGGCCTCCGAAAGTGCTTGTATTGTAGGCATGCGCCACCACTCCCAGCCCAATCTTTTATCAGGTATGTCTTTTGCAAATATTTTCTCCCAGGTTCTGCCTTGTGTCTGCATTCTCTTGACAGTGACTTTCACAGAGTACTAGTTAAAAAAAATTTTTTTTTGAAACGGAGTCTCACTCTGTCACCAGGCTGGAGTGCAGTGGCACAATCTTGCCTCACTGCAACCTCCACATCCCTGGTTCAAGCAATTCTTCTGCCTCAGCCTCCCAAATAGCAGGGATTACAGGCGCCTGCCACCATGCCTGGCTAATTTTTTGTATTTTTAGTAGAGATGGAGTTTCCCCACATTGGCCAGTCTGGTCTCTAACCCCTGACCTCAAGTGACCCACCCACCTCAGCCTCCCAAAGTGCTAGGATTACAGGCATGAGCCACCGCACCCAGCCCCAAGTATTTAATTTTAATGAAACTAGTCAATCAATTCTTTTTTTTTTGTTGTTTATGAATCATGGCTTTGGTGTAGTGTCTAAAAAGTCCTCACCTTGAATGGGTGTGGTGGCTCACGCCTGTAATCCAAGCACTTCAGAGGCCAAGGAGGGCGGATCACCTGAGGTTGGGAGTTCAAGACCAGCCTGATCAACATGGTGAAACCCTGTCTTAAAAAAATAAATAAATAAAAAAGTCCTCACCTGACACAAGGTCATCTGGGTTATCTCCTGTGTTATCTTCCAGGCATTTTAGTGTCTTCAGTTTTATGTTGAGGCCTATGACCCATTTTGAGCTGATTTTTAGTGAAGACTGTGAGGTCTGTGTTTAGGGTGTTTTTGATTTTGTTTCTTGTTTCTTGCAGAAAACATTTTTGCATGCGGAAGTCCAGCTGTTCCAGCACCATTTCTTGAAAAGACTATCTTTGCTCTATTGTATTGCTTTTGCTCTTTTGTCGAAGATCAGTTGGCTGTTTTATGTGGGTGGATTTACGGGCTCTCTATTCTGTTCCATTGATCCATTGATCTATTTGTCTGTTCTGTCAGCAACACTACACTGTATTGATTACCGTAGCTTTAGAGTAAGCCTTTTTTTTTTTTTTTTTTGAGACATGTTGCCCAGGCTGCCATACAGTGGCGCCATCTCGACCACTGCCTCCTGGGTTCAAGCAATTCTCCTGCCTCAGTCTCCTGAGTAGCTGGGATTACAGGCACGCACCACCACACCCGGCTAATTTTTGTATTTTTAGTAGAGACGGGGTTTCACAATGTTGGCCAGGCTGGTCTCAAACTCCTGACCTCAAGTCATCCACCTGCCTTGGCTTCCCAAAGTGCTGGGATTACAGGCTTGAGCCACTGTGCCTGGCCTTATTTTGGAAGGATGCTAATGTAAATGGTAATATGTTTTTAATTTCAAATTCCACTTGTTTATTGCTGGCATTAGGAAAGTAATTGCCTTTTGTATATTAACGTTTATCCTGCAAACTTTCATCACGAGCCTTCTCCCAGGACTGGCATTTCACCCTTTAGATTAGAACCCCATGAGAGCAGGCAGTGGCAGTGGGTCATTTGGAGGCCTGGACAGGGCTGCCCTGTATGGGTGGGCAGGGTATGCACATTGCACATCGCAGAGGGAGGCATTCACATCGTCTACATACTGGACATTGTAGATTTGTATGTTTTTGGTGTCAATTTCCTAGTAGTCAAGGGTCTTAAGGAAGAGATACTGTTTTCTAATTCTCACAGAGGAGGCTCTGATCCCGTCATGGCCCTGGTCAAGCCTGGGGTGAGCCAGCTGCCTCATGTGCTGGACAATACTGAGGACGCTGGGCTGAGTGGAGACAAGGGAACGGGCTGGGAGGGAGAGCGTGGTTTCAGATGCAACCGCAGGCCTGTGGTTCTCTCGGTGCTGTACTTTCTGCTCCTGGTGTTGCCCACTGGGCCAAATGCAACCAGCTACTGATTAACAGAGGCCTCTGGGCAGCTGTGTGTGGTTTTTTCCAATGAACCGAGTGAGTAAACTTTTTCAAAGTCGAATGTGGGTCAAGAGGTGTCAGGCACAGAGGTTAAGAACAAGGCTTGTGGAGTGTGACGAGCCATGGGTCCAGTCCCAGCTGTCCACGACCTTGGACAAGTTATCTGATTCCTCAGCTTCCTTGTCTGTGGAGAGAGGGTGGCAGGGGTACCTACCCTACAGCCTGTTGTGAGAAAGAGTTACGATGTTGCATGTAAATCACTTAGCACAGGAAACCACCATAGCAGAAACAGAATAAGAATAAGACAGCGAAGAGAGGGTGACACCAGCAGCCCCAGAACTGGTTCAGCATTTGGGCCCAGGGGCTCTGATACATTTAGGACCCCGAGAAAATGTTTTAAATCCTTTATAAAATCAGGAGGAAATGGCCAGGTACAGTGGCTCACGCCTGTAATCCCAGCACTTTGGGAGGCCAAGGTTGGCAGATCATGAGGTCAGGAGTTCAAGACCAGCCTGATCAACATAGTGAAACTCCATCTCTACTAAAAATACAAAAAAAATTAGCAGGGTGTGGTGGCATGTGCTGTCATCCCAGCTACTCAGGAGGCTGAGGCAGGAGAATCACTTGAACCCAGGAGGCGTAGGTTACAGTGAGCCTAGATGGTGCCACTGAACTCCAGCCTGGGCGGCAGAGAGAGACTCCATCTCAAAAAAATAAAATAAATTGAAAATAAAATCAGGGGGAAAATAGGAATAAATATATATCATAACAACTCCAGCTTGGATTTCGTTTTTCTTTATACCAATGTAACTATAAAAAATAATTTTTAAAAAATGTTAATGGAGGAAGGTACTCACGAAAGAAGTACCCAGGGCCTGTGAAAATCATAGCGCAGCCCTAAGTCCTATAATATATATTTCTGAAGCCTTTCCTCTAGGCTGCTTTGTAAACAAAAATGAAACTCTGGGCTGGGTGCAGTGGCTCATGTCTGTAACCCCAGCACTATAGGAGGCCGAGGCAAGAGGATTGCTTGAGCTCAGGAGTTCAAGAGCAGCCTGGGCAACATGGCAAAAACACATCTCTACTTAAAAAAATAATAATAATAAAAAAAAAATTAGCCAGGCCTGGCACATGCCTGTAGTCCCAGCTACTTGGGGGCTGAGGCAGGAGGGTCACTTTACCCCAGGAGACAGACGTTGCAGGTTGCTGTGATCGTGCCACTGCACTGCAGCCCAGGTGACAAAGTGAGACCCGGTCTCAAAAAAAAAATAATAAAGAGAGGAGAGAAGGAGAGAAAGAAAGAAAGAAAGAAAGAGAGAGAAAGAAGAAAGAAAGGAAGGAAGGAAAAAGACAGAGAAAAAGAAAGAAAGAAACTTCGATATGTCCATTTCTGAGAAAAGGACACCATCGGGGGCAAGTTCTAGGGAGAGGCTCTTGGGAGCACCCCTCTCCAGCCCCGTAGCTCCACCATTTCCTTCCCACAGTCAAGGTATTTGTCCGGAGGAACGGCAGAAGAAAAACCTCACCTTGGAGCCTTTGAGGACTTGAACGTGTTCGGTGAGCAAGTATTGATCCCGTGATCTGACTCCGGGATGCTGTCCATGCTCAGATGCAGATTCTTATTGGAGAAAGAAAAAGAATCACAAACCTTGGCGCCAGAGGCTCAAACAAACCAGCCTGATCCAGGCTCACTGGAGGCAGCCAGGGCTTATAAATAACCCCGCTGGCCAGGCCTGGAGGAGGCTGGGCAGTACAGTCTGTCCCCACGAGGGGCCAGCAGCTCCTGGGCCAGAGTTTCACCCCATGGCATCAGCCGAACTGTTATGTCACTCCAAGGAAAGGAGGGAGCACGGGAGGTGGCTCAGATGACTCTCCTGGTGCCTGTTGTTCACTTGCTCTGGCCGGACAGAGGGACAAGCTCCACAGCTGGCACCAGAAAGGTCACAGGACTAAAGCTACTTGCCTTAAATGGGCACTCTTCAGAGCCCTGCACCCCAAAACCCACAGCTGTTTATTATTAAATGTTTTATTTATTTATTATGGGAGGGAGTCTCGATCTGTTGCCCAGGCTGGAGTGTAATGGCCTGATCTCAGCTCACCGCAATCTCGGTCCCCCCAGCTTCAAGCAATTCTCCTGCCTCAGTCTCCTGAGTAGCTGGGATTTACAGGCATGCGCCAGCATGCCCAGATAATTTTGTATTTTTAGTAGAGACGGAGTTTCTCCATGTTAGTCAGGTTGGTCTCGATCTCCCAACCTCAGGTGATCTGCCCACCTCAGCCTCCCAAGCTGCTGGGATTACAAGAATGAGCCATCGAGCCCAGCTATTTTTTATTTTTAAGACAAAGTGTCTCTCTGTCCCCCAGGCTGGAGTACACTGGCAAGATCTCAGCTCACTGCAACCTCCCTCTTCTGGATTCAAGTGATTCTCCTGCCTCAGCCTCCCGAGTAGCTGGAACTACAGGCGTGCACCACCATGCCGAGCTAATTTTTTGTATTTTTTTTTTTTTTAAAGTTAGGGTCTCACCATGTTGGTCAGGCTGGTCTTGAACTCCCGACCTCAGGTGATCCGCCCGCCTTGGCCTCCAAAGTGCTTGGATTACAGGGGTGAGCCACCACGCCTGGCCATTTTTTTTTTTTTTTTTTGAAACGGAGTTTCGCTCTTATTACCCAGGCTGGAGTGCAATGGCATGATCTCGGCTCACCGCAACCTCCGCCTCCTGGGTTCAGGCAATTCTCCTGCCTCAGCCTCCTGAGTAGCTGGGATTACAGGCATGTGCCACCATGCCCAGCTAATTTTTTGTATTTTTAGTAGACATGGGGTTTCACCATGTTGACCAGGATCGTCTCGATCTCTTGACCTCGTGATCCACCCGCCTCGGCCTCCCAAAGTGCTGGGATTACAAGTGTGAGCCACCGCGCCCAGCCATGTTGTTTTTTTGAAATGAAGTCTCACTCTGTTGCCCAGGCTGAAGTACAGTGGTGCAGTCTCAGCTCACTGCAACCTCTGCCTCCCAGGTTCAAGCAATTCTTCTGTCTCAGACTCCCTTGTAGCTGGGACTACAGTTGCCTGCCACCACGCCCAGCTAATTTGTTTTGTATGTTTAGTAGAAATGGGGTTTCACCATGTTGGTCAGGCTGGTCTTGAACTCCTGACCTCATGATCCACTCGCCTTGGCCTTCCAAAGTGCTGGTATTACAGGTATGAGCCACCAGCTACTTGAGAGGCTGAGGTAGGAAAATCGCTTGAACCCAGGAGGTGGAGATTACAGTGAGCCAAGATCGCGTCACTGCACTTTAGATTGGGAGTTAGAGTGAGACTCCATCTTTAAAAAAAAAAAAAAAATGAGGACGTGACTTGTTAAGGGCATAAATGAGTTCAGGTACAGGAAGTGCCGGCAGGTGGTCGGTGCTCAAGGAACGTGCTCCTGCAATGTGGCCGGCAAGGGCTCTGTGACCTTGGGCAAAGCACTCAGCCTGGCCAGCCTGCAGAATACGCCCTCACAGGGTTGTCAGGTGGATGAAATGCATCCACAGTCCTTCGCCCACAGTTCTGAAATCCAAAAGCCCCACAGGCTGAAGGTTAAATCCCTTGGCAGCAGAGCCTGACCTGGTCCCACTTCATTTAGAGGCAAACTGACACAGTGTCAGGTTGTTTTTATTTATTTTATTATTTTTTATTTATTTATTTATTTATTTATTTATTTAGAATCCTCCCACCCCAGCCTCCCATGTAGCCGGGACTACAGGCGCCTGCCACCATGCCTGGCTAATTTTTGTATTTTTTGTAGAGATGGGATTTCACCACATTGGCCAGGCTGGTCTCAAATTCCTGAGCTCAGGCAATCCACCCACCTCCGCCTCCCAAAGTGCTGGGATTACAGGCATAAACCACTGGGCCCAGCCCCCTTTTTAAGGATTATGTATGTTCTTAGCCTCTTTATCTCCAGCCCACCGTACAGCTTTTCAATGGATGCAAGTAGATACCTGTTAGAATCCCGGTACAACCACTGTGTATTCAGCGCTGGCTGTAGCGGGTCTCTAAGCCCTTTATAGAGCCCATATAACCCTATGCTCTACTTAGCCTCTCGGAAATAGAGACAAAGGGAAGAGTGGGAGGGAGGGAGGAGGGAGGAAAAAGGGCGTTGTCTCTCCTGGCGGCACCTGCTCAGCCAGCCATTCCCATGACAGTGTCATGTCATTGATTCATACTGAGCTGCCTGACACCAAGTAGCTGGATGGTTAATCACATGCCCCTGCCCTCTGCCTTCTGCCAAGGCATTTCCTCTATTCAAATCTAGGCCCTGCCAGGCCTGCTGTTTAAGCTTTCCATGCCACATTACGTGGGGATACAATCACAGGTCTAACTTAAAAGTGTCCTGGCTGGGTGCAGTGGCTCATGCCTGAAATCCCAGCACTTTGGGAGGCTGAGGCAGGAGGATTGCTTGAGCCCTGGAGTTCGAGACTGCTCAACATGGCAAAAGCCCATCTCTACCAAAAGAGTTACAAAAATTAGCCGGCTGTGGTGCTATGTGCCTGTGGGTCCCAGCTACTCAGGGGTCTTGAGGTGGGAGTTTCCTTGAACCCAGGAGGTCAAGGCTGCAGTGAGCGGTGATCACACCACTGCACTCCAGCCTGGGCAACAGAGGAAGACTCTGTCTCAAAACAACAACAACAAACACAGTGTCCTAAGAGGACTTATGTGCCTGACACATAAGTGTTAGAATAATTATTATTAATCTTCACTCTAAACTATGTACCGTAACTAGCCTCACTGTGCAAGGGAGGAAAATGAGGCAGGAAGCTATTATAGAAGTTGGCAGTTTGGCAACAGAACCCTATGCTCTACTTAGCCTCTCAGAAACAGAGACAAAGGGAAGAGTGGGAGGGAGGGAGGAGGGAGGAAAAAGGGCCTTGTCTCTCCTGGCGGCACCTGCTCAGCCGGCCATTCCCATGACAGTGTCATGTCATCGATTCATACTGAGCAGCTGCCGAATTCCAGGCATGATTCAAAACACATCAGAGACCGGGCGCAGTGGCCTGTAATCCCAGGACTCTGGGAGGCTGAGGCAAGTGGATCACCTGAGGTCAGGAGTTCAAGACCAGCCTGGCCAACATGGTGAAACCCCAACTCTAATAACATTACAAAAATTAGCCAGGCGAGGTGGCGTGCACCTGTAATCCCAGCTACTTGGGAGGCTGAGGCACGAGAATTGCTTGAACCAAGGAGGCGGAGGTTGCAGTGAGCCAAGATAGCGCCACTGCACTCCAGCCTGGATGAAAGAGCAAAACTCTCTCTCAAAAACATAAAAATCGAAACATTTTTTTAAAAAACTTAAACTTTCCATGCCACATTACATGGGGATACAATAACAGGTCTAACTTAAAAGGGTCCTGGCCGGATACAGTGGCTCATGCCTGAAATCCCGGCACTTTGGAAGGCCAAGGCAGGAAGATTGCTTGAACCCTGGAGTTCAAGACCAGCCTGGCCAACATGGCAGAAACCCATCTCTACCAGAAATGATACAAAAATTAGCTGGCTGTGGTAGTATGCACCTGTGGTCCCAGCTACTCAGGGGTCTTGAGGTGGGAGGTTGCTTGAGCACGGGAAGTCTGGGCCAGAAACGCAAGTCTGGGCCTCTTAGACTTGAGATATTGCACCAAAGCTGCCTCCTTCTAAGAAATGATCGTGAACATTTGTGGGCAGGGACAAAGAGCTCACAGAAAATAGGAAGAACAGGTTCCAGCCTTGTGGGCACAGAGAGGGACTCTCAGGCAGTGGCTTTTCCTGGTCGGAGCCGGAACAACAGGCCTTTCATTAATGAGGCTTGACTTGCGCGGTCTCATTAGGCCCGTAGGTGGAAGCCCGGCTCTGGCTTAATCAGTTCAGGAGAAATGAGAAGAGGACCAGCGACCTGCTGGGCATTTGTGCTTTGCCCCCAGATTGTACTACCTGCCCCTGCTGCCTCTGGGCAGAAACAGGCCTCCCAGCTCCCCCTCACCTTCCTCCTGGGAGGTCCAGCCCCAGCCTTTGGCTCTCTGCTAAACTGAAATGCTCCTTACAATCCCCCTGCAAAAAAACGAAACCCCAGACTTTTGGGAGTGGACAGATGTTTTTCCAGTAGCCCACAGCTTTTGCAGAAAAACAAGGATTAAAGAACCAATTAGTGGTTTGCCAACAAGCAGTCAGAGGGGAGAGCAGCAAAAATCCACAGTGGGTCAGCAGGAAGCCTCAGGCCCTTCAAAATCTGGAATGGTTACAAAAAGCCCACACAAGCTTCTCCTCTCCCACCCCACCAAGTCAGAGACCCAGAGACACCTAAATGAATCTGTCTCTGAGTATAACTGTCTGTGCATGTCCCCCCCCACACCTGGCATGTCATACATACATACATACATACGTACATATATTTATGTCTGTAATCCACCTTGCTTTTTCACTTTGTAAGTCAATTTCTTTCTTTCATTCTTTCTCTCTTTCTTTCTCTTTCTTCTTTCTGTTTCTCTGTTTTTCTGTTTCTCTATTTCTCTCTCTCTCTCTCTTTCTTTCTTTCTTTTTTTTGAGACAAAAGTCTTGCTCTACTGCCCTTGGATGGAGTGCAGTGGTGTGATCTCAGCTCACTGCAATATCCACCTCCCAGGTTCAAGCAGTTCTCCTGCCTCAGCCTCCCAAGTAGCTGGGATTACAGGCGCCTGTCACCACCACACCCAGGCAATTTTTGCAGTTTTAGTAGAGACGGGGTTTTGCCGTGTTGGCCAGGCTGGTCTCAAACTCCTGGCCTCAAGTGATCTACCCGCCTCAGCCTCCCAAAGTGCTGGGATTACAGGCATGAGCCAACTTACCTGTCCTACTTTATGGTCAACTTTTCTAAAATACATTTTAGTTAACATACAATAAAATGCACCCATTTTAACTGTAACTTTTAACGAGTTTAATTCTCATTGTGTGGGCCAGGCATAGGGGCTCACACCTGTAATCCCAGCATTTTGGGAAACCAAGATGGATGGATCACCTGAGGTTAGGAGTTCGAGACTAGCCTGTCCAACATGATGAAACCCCATCTCTACTAAAAATACCAAAAAATTATCTGGATACCTGTAATCCCAGCTACTTGTGAGGCTGAGGCAGGAAAATCGTTTGAACTTGGGAGGCAGAGGTTGCGGTGAGCCGAGATGGCGCCATTGCATCACTCCAACCTGTTCAACAAAAGCAAAACTTGGTCTCGATTCTCATTGTATGTATATGCCTGATCGGGGTATGAAGATATGAAACGTTTTTGTCTTCTTCAGCCTCTTTGCAATCAGTCCGCTCCCATCCCCAGCTCCAGGCATCCACTCTTCTGTTCTCAGTCACTAAAGATTAGTTTTTTTTTTGAGACGGAGTTTCGCTCTTGTTACCCAGGCTGGAGTGCAATGGCGCCATCTCGGCTCACCGCAACCTCCGCCTCCTGGGCTCAGGCAATTCTCCTGCCTCAGCCTCACAAGTAGCTGGGATTACAGGCATGCGCCACCACGCCCAGCTAGTTTTTTGTATTTTTAGTAGAGACGGGGTTTCACCGTGTTGACCACGATGGTCTCGATCTCTCGACCTCGTGATCCACCCGCCTCGGCCTCCCAAAGTGCTGGGATTACAGGCGTGAGCCACCGCGCCCGGCTGTTTTACCTTTTAAAGAACTTCATATAGCTGGGCACGGTGGCGTGTGTTTGTAGTTCCAGCTACTCGGGAGGCTGAGGTGGGAGGATCGCTTGAGCCCAGGAGTTCTGGGGTGTAGTGCACTATGCCTAGCAGGTGTCTGCACTAAGTTTGGCATCAATATGTTGACCTCCCAGGAGCGGAGGACCACCAGGTTGCCTAAGGAGGGGTGAACCGGCCCAGGTCAAAAATGGAGCAGGTCAAAACTCCCGTGCTGATAAGTAGTGGGATTGCGCTTGTGAATAGCCACTGCACTCCAGCCTGGGCAACATAGCAAGACCACGTTTCTAAAAAAAAAAAAAAAAAAAAAAAGAATTCATATAAATGAAATCATATACTTTTTATGTCTGGTTTCTTTCTTTGTTTTTATTTATTTTTTATTTTTTTGAGACAGGGTCTGCTTCTGTCACCCAGGCTGGAGTGCTGTGGTGCAATCATGGTTTACAACAGCGTCGACCTCCCAG
The DNA here is from genome assembly GCF_048565385.1 of Saimiri boliviensis. NCBI lineage: Eukaryota > Metazoa > Chordata > Mammalia > Primates > Cebidae > Saimiri > Saimiri boliviensis. The sequence continues at coordinate 8,424,490 of NC_133459.1, forward strand.
GCTCAAGAGATTCTCCCACCTCAGCCTCCAGAGTAGCTGGGATTACAAGCACACGCTACCACACCCGGCTTATTTTTTAAACTTTATGAAGAGTGAGGATTCATCTACGTTGCCAGGCTGGCCTCAAAATTCTGGGCTTAAGCAATCCTCAGCCTTCCAAAGTGTTAGAATTACAGACGTGAGCCTCCACGCTCAGCCTCAGGGCTTAAGCCATCCTCCCATCTCAGCCTCCTCCATAACCAGGACCACAGGTTTGTGCCATCACACCTGGCTGTAAAAATAACTTTACATGTGCTCACTTTGGCAGCACATATACTAAAATCGGAACGATACAGAGAAGATTAGCATGGCCCCTGCTCAAAGATGACATGCAAATTCATGAAGCGTTCCATATTTTCATTTAAAAAAAATTTTTTTAATTAATTTTTTATTTTTTAAAAAGACAGTTTCACCATGTTGATCAGGCTGGTCTTGAACTCCTGACCTCAGGTGATCCACCCACTTTGGCCTCCAAAGTGCTTGGATGACAGGCATGAGCCACCATGCCAGGGCTAAAAAATTTTAAACTAAATAAAAGTTTTGGCCGGGCGCGGTGGCTCAAGCTTGTAATCCCAGCACTTTGGGAGGCCGAGGCGGGTGGATCACGAGGTTGAGAGATCGAGACCATCCTGGTCAACGTGGTGAAACCCCATCTCTACTAAAAATACAAAAAATTAGCTGGGCATGGTGGCACGTGCCTGTAATCCCGGCTACCCAGGAGGCTGAGGCAGGAGAATTGCCTGAACCCAAGAGGCGGAGGTTGCGGTGAGCCGAGATCGCGCCATTGCACTCCAGCCTGGGTAACAAGAGTGAAACTCCGTCTCAAAAAAATAAATAAATAAAAGTTTTAAAATTTCTAATATATAAAAAAGTAAATAAATAAAAATAATTTTACATTTGATCTTAGCCAAAGGCTAAGAAGGAATGTAAAAATATGTATTTTTTAAGACAGAGTTTCGCTCTTGTTGCCCAATCTGGAGGGCGATCTCGGCTCATTGCAACCTCCACCTCCCGGGTTCAAGTGATTCTCCTGCCTCAGCCTCCAGAGTAGATGGGATCACAGGCATGTGTCACCACACCCAGTTAATTTTGTATTTTTAGTAGAGAAAGGATTTCTCCATGTTGGTCAGGCTGGTCTTGAACTCCTGACCTCAGGTGATCTGCCTGCCTCAGCCTCCCGAAGTGCTGGGATTACAGGCATGAGCCACCACACCCAGCCCCCAAAAATAATTTTTAAAAAAGTTTTAAATATTAAAATAGAGATGGGGGCTGGGTGCAGTACCTCATGTCTGTAATCTCAACATTGTGGGAGACCAAGGCAGGCAGATCACTTGAGGTCAGGAATTCAAGACCAGCCTGGCTCGTATGGCGAAACCCTGTCTCTACTAAAAATACAAAAATTAACCAGGCATGGTGCCGGGAGCCTGTAGTCCCAGCTACTCGGGAGGCTGAGGTGGGAGAATCACTTGAACTCAGGAGGCGGAGGTTGCAGTGAGCCAATATCGCGCCACTGCACTCCAGCCTGGGTGACAAAAAACAAAAAAAAAATTACATTAAAGTTGTTTGCAGCTAGCCAAAACCTTTTTGTGTGTATTGACCTTATTTCTTGTGATCTTGCTAAATTCGCTAACTAGTTCTAGTAGTTGTTATAGACTCCTTAGAATTTTCTAGTAAACAGTTACATCATCTGTGCCTCTGGACAGTTTCACTTCTTTCTGATCTTTTCATATTTGTTTTTCTTTTTCTTGCCTTACTGCACGGACTAGGGCCTCTAGTACAACATTGAGTAAGTGGTAAGAGCAAATGTCTTTGCTTATTGCCAATCTTACGGAGCAGATGGTCAGTTATTTAACGTTGTGTGTGATGTTAGCTGTAGGTTTGGCATAGTTGCTTTATATCAGATAGTGGAATTCCCTCCTGTTCCTAGTTAGCTGAGAGCTTTTTTTCATGAATAAGTGTTCAGTTTTGTCAAATGGTTTTCTGCGTCAATTGACATGGTCATCTGATTTTTTGCCATTTTGCTCTCTCTCTTTCTCTTCTGCTGTTTTCTTTTTCTTTCTTTTTTTTTTCTTTTGTCATTGACATAGCCCCAGGAGGTCCTGAGAACATGCGTCCCTGTTATTCTCTTAATACGCTGAATTATATGGATTGATTTTTGAATGTTAAACCAACCTCTAATTCCTGGGTATCTCTCATTTTGTTCTGATGTATTATCCTTTTTCTGTATTGCTGGATTTGATTGCCAATGTTTCATGAAAGGTTTTATCTGTTGAAATCTCTGTTGTATACCCAGCACATGGCCATGGCCACTGCCTGAGCTGGTATCAGAGAAGCTCTAAAGTCTGGCCAGCAGAGGAAGGGGGTCATCCTAGGCAGGAAAAAGAGCAGGTTCAGGCCGGGCATGGTGGCTCATGCCTATAATCCCAGTACTTTGGGAGGCAGAGGTGGGCAAATTACCTGAGGTCAGGAGTCCAAGACCAGCCTGGACAACATGGCGAAACCATGTCTCTATTAAAAATACAAAAATTGACTGGGCGTTGTGGCATGTGCCTGTAATCCCAGCTACCAGGGAGGCTGAGGCAGGTGAATCACTTGAACACAGGAGGCAGAGATTGCAGTGAGCCGAGATCGTGCCACCGTACTCCAGCCTGGGTGACAGAGTGAGAGCTCATCTCAAAACAAACAAACAAACAAACAAACAAAAATTAGCCAAACATGGTGGCATACATCTGTAATCCCAGCTATTCGGGAATCTGAGGCAGGAGAATCAATTGAACCAGGGAGGCGGAGGTTGCAGTAAGCCAAGATCACACCTCTGCACTCCACCATAGGTGACAGAGTGAGGTCTCCTCTTAAAAGAACAACAACTGCAAAACCCAGCAGGTTCAAAAGCTCAGGACATGACAGATCATTGCATCAGCCGCTATGTAGCTGGGTGACCTTGGGCAAATCTATCCTGCTTATCAACAAAAAGGCAAGGAAAACAACAAAACAGGAAACGCCTTAGGAACACTCTTTTTTTTTTTTTTTTTTTTTTAATTTCTTTTTTTTAAGATGGGGTTTCACCATGATGGCCAGGCTGGTCTTGAACTCCTGACCTCAGGTGATCCACCCACCTCAGCCTCCCAAAGTGCTAGGATTACAGGCACGAGCCACCGCACCCAGCCAGGAACATTCTAATAGAAAGACAACCCTGCTACTGACAAGGAGGTGGGGATATCTATCGTTTCCGGCACACAGCACCGGACGGACAACGCTTGGGAAAAGAAGGCAGGAGGCCAGGTGCTACCTTGGAGATAAGAGCTTGGGTCCCAGGCTCAAACACCTCTGTGAGCAAGGAGCCAAGACAGAGGGCTATGCTCCAAGGATGGTACCTCCTAGGGCTTCAAATCCTGCCCAGAGGCCCAGTGCAGTGGCCCGCACCTGTAATCCTAGCACTTTAGGAAGCCTAGGCAGGGAGATCACTTGAGGTCAGCAGTTCGAGACCAGCCCAGGCAACATGGTGAACCCCCCCCCCCCACCCACCAACTTCTCTACTCAAAATATAAAAGATTAGCCAGGTGCGGGGGTGGGCGCCTGTAATCCCAACTACCTGGGAGGCTGAGACAGAATTGCTTGAGCCCAGGAGGTGGAGGTTGCGGTGAGCCGAGATCACACCGCTGCACTGCAGCCTAGGGAACAAAGCGAGACTCCATACCAAAAAATATATGAAAAATAAAAAATTATTTATTTTCACTTTTTTTTTTTTTTTTTTTTCTTGAGACAGGGTCTCACTCTGTCACCCAGGCTGGAGAGCAGTGGCACAATCTTGGCTCACTGCAACCTCTGCCTCCTGAATTCAAGTGATTCTCCTGCCTCAGCCTCCCAAGTATTTGGGACTACAGGTGCATACCACCATGCCCAGCTAATTTTTCTATTTGTAGTAGAGATGGGATTTCACCATGTTGGCCAGGCTGGTTTTGAACTCCTGACCTCAGGTGATCTGCTGGCCTCAGCCTCCCAAAGTGCTGGATTACAGGTGTGAGCCACTGTGTCCAGCTACTTTTTTTTTTCTATTGTAGAGATGGGGTTTTGCCACGTTGTCCAGGCTGCTCTTGAGCTCCTGGACTCAAGCAATCCGCTCTTCTCAGCCTCCCAAAGTGCTGGGGTGACAGGCGTGAGCCGCTAAGGCCAAGTCTCTTTCCTTCTTTTTGTCAGATATCAGATATCTCATTCCCTAGTATGGCTTTCCCTTCTCCTAGGCCTAGGAGCAATGGCTTTAATAAAGTAATCACTGTATTTGCATTTTGGAGGACTGCTCCTAAGAGCTGTTTTTATTTAAAGAGTCCCAGCAATCAAATACAGATTGGCTTGCTAGCTCCCATGTTTCCACACAATTCCCTCCTACTTAAGCTCTCTATGTTTACACACAGGACATCTAACTGCTTGTTCTGGTCAAGGTACAGCTTTCAGCAGCTCTGAGAGACAGAAGAGAAAGGGTTAGTAAGTTCTACAGGTGAATGATGGGCTGCTGAGAGAGAGACAGGGAGGTAGAGTCCAAGGTAACAGGAAGGTTTCTGGCACTGGCGCCTGTGCAGTTGGTGACGTCACTGCCAGGACAGGAAACAGGAGAAGGAGAGCAGGCTTGGGGGAGGGGAAGAAGGATAAGTTCAATTTGGGACCTTTATTCATTAGTTCCTTGGGCTTTACTAGGTGGCAGCTACCATGTCAGGAACAACGATGAACAAAAGAAGCAAGGTCCCTGCTCTCCTGAAGCTTACATTCCTGTGTGGGAAGGACAACTTACAGAAATCAACAAACGAACCGCAGGAGCCTGGTTCAATAGTCCTGCGACAGACTGCCCTGCAGAGGCGGCCAGACTGCCCTGCAGAAGGCTCCATCTTGGGGAGACCTGGAGATTAGAGGTCAGGCTGAGTTTGACAGTGGCCGGGAGACATAGCCTTAGAGAAGCAATTTGGATATCTAGGTCTGGGCTGGAGATGATCAGAAAAGAAGCAAAAAGCATGCTGTGAAATATACGCAGCATATAATACTACTTAAAGGGACATCAAAAATACACGTAATGATAATGATTATTAATTATTTGAGACAGAGTCTTGCTCTGTCGCCCAGGCTGGAGTGCAGTGACACACTCTTGGCTCACTGCAGCTTCTGCCTTCTGAGCTGAAGCCATTCCCCAGCCTCAGCCACCCAAGTAGCTGGGATTACAGGGGTAGGCCGCTGAGGCCATGTAACTTTTGTGTTTTTAGTAGAGACATGGTTTCTCTATCTTGGCCCCAGGCTAGTCTCTAATTCCTGGCCTAAGGCAATCCACCCGCCCCACCGCCCGCCTCGGCAGCCACCTTGCAGGGCCTCACTAATTATTTGAGACTGTTTAGATTTTGGGGGGTTCCCCTAAACTGGGTGGTAAGTACAGAGATGTGAGATGTAACACGTAATCTGAACACCTTTTTGCACACGTAAATATCACAAAGTAAACTTTTAAAATAAGGCAACGCCTAAGGCCTTGCGAGGCTTCTCTGAGGAGGGAGGACCAGGCAGTCACAGCCAGTTTCCACTGCCTCCACGCTCCGGCCTATGCCACCCCTCTCCGCAGCCATCCGCTAAGTCCTGGCTCCGCCCCAGAACAGTGCGATCTTCCCGCCCACATCCGCCCCGTAGCCAATGGGCGCTTGGGATTTGGGCCCACACCCCCGTTACGCCCCGCCCCCCGACTCAAGCACCGCGTGACATCACGGCACGGCCCCCGCCACGTGACGGCCGCGCGCCTGGCTCTCGCTCCCCGCCTGGCTCGAGCCGCAGAGGCCGGTGAGGCGCCGGCGGCCACGCCGCGGAGGTCGCTGGCCGGGCGGAGCTGGGCGTTGGGGCCAGCGCGTGCATGGAGGCGGCGCTGGCGGCCCCCTGAGGGCAGCTAGGAGACCCGACTCGGCGACCTCGCGCATCCCTCGAGCAGCCACGCGCTGTGGGCACCGGGCGGCGGCGGGCCGCGGAGCCGGCGCGGCCATGGCGACGGACGGCCGGCAGAAGGAGAACACGCTGCTTCACCTCTTCGCCGGCGGGTGAGTCCCCGGGCCCAGCCGCGTGCCCCGCCGCCCGCAGTCCCCTCGGCCTCTGCGCCGGGCGCGGCCCCGGCCTCTCGCCGCGGTTACCGGCCCTCCCCGGGCTGCGGCGCCGGCGCCGGGGAGGAGGAAGTCCCGGCGTCGGGGGCCGGTGGGCAGGGCCGGGGGGGCGGTCGGGCCTTCCTCAACCCCATCCTGACCGCAGCCCCGAGGGCGGCTGTGCCCCGTGCAGTCGCGCCACCCCCCCCCCCCCCGCCCATCCTCCTCCCCGCGGCGTCCCCAGCCTTTTCCCATTCTGAACAATCAGAGGCTGGCGAGTGTGGCTCGGCTGCGGTCCTGCCTGGACGCGGTGGCGCGGCACCCCCCACCTTCTCCCGGGGCCTTTCCCGAAGCGCAGCTCCTCGGAGCCCAGGGCAGGATCCCCGATGCTGGCGTGTGCCCGGGGTTCCTCAGGGCAGCGCGGGAGGTCGTCCGGACGGGCAGAAAGGGCTGCGGGCGTTGGACACCAGCAAGGCCTGGAGGGTGCTGGGGACGGCGATGCTGGCGGCCACACGTGCCGTGGCCAAGCCGGGGACCCGGACGAATATGAGGTCTGGAAGATGTGTTAAGGCACTTCTCGCCGACTGGTGGATGATTCCAACGCCGGAGACCGAAGAATCGTTAGGTGTTCCTTGTTTTGAAAGCTGCCTTAGGCTGGGCGCGGTGGCTCATGCCTATAATCCCAGCACTTTGGGAAGCCGAGGCGGGTGGATCACCAGATCAAGAGATCGAGACCATCCTGGTCAACATGGTGAAACCCTCTCTCTACAAAAAGAAGAAGAAAAAAAAGAAAAGAAAAGAAAGCTGCCTTAGGTCGATAGTCAGGCACCTTAATTTTTTTTCCAGTGGAGACAATGCGTTTTTAGGAGGTTGAGTTCTGAGGCTAGAAAGGGAGATGATTTTCACCTCCGTGGCCCTCGCCACCTCCCCCGCCAACACCCACCGAGAATAGAAGGTAATCTGTTTCTGAGTATTGGTAATTTTATTTTTTCCTTTATCACAGCCGGTGGCTTGGGGTCCTTTTGGAGTCTTCCAGATGTTTGGAGTCGTAATTTGAGGCCCTCATGGGCCTGGCACAGCAATTTTTGAGTGTGGTATATTTTGCATAAAATAGTTGATCCTGGATGATTATCTTGACCTGAGTAGTGTTAGTTGCAGCTTGGATTCCTACCTGAATATATTCCTTACAACAAACAATGGTTGAGAAACTTAGATGATGACTGATGAAAGCGTCCCTGAGCTTTTTTGTACTTGTATTGTGGGCAGTCACCGGTTACTTTCTCTTAACCAAAAACTTTGGTAGGTCTTCATAGATAGGAAGAGTTTCTCATTCATTCTTTTCAGATCATTCCTTTGCAACCCTTCCCTTCATGTCTCCATTGATACTTTTTTTTTTTTTCTTTTTTGAGAGAGAGAGTCTTTCTTTGTCACCCAGGCTGGAGTGCAGTGGTGTGATCTCTAGGCTCACTGCAACCTCTGCCTCCTGGGTTCAAGTGATTCTCCTGTCTCAGCCTCCTGAGTAACTGGAATTACAGGCGCCTGCCACCACACCTGGCTAATTTCTTTTTTTGTATTTTTGGTAGAAACGAGGTTTCACCACGTTGGCCAGGCTGTTGTCTAGAAGACGGGTTTTGCCATGTTGGCCAGGCTGGTATCCTGACTTCAAGTGATCCACCCTCCTTGGCTTCCCAAAGTGTTGGGATTACAGGCGTAAGCCACCACGCCCAGCAGAGACTTCCTTTGAGAGTAACACAAGGGGGAAGCATTCTTAAATTAAGCCACTCTTTATATAAATTTGTCTTTCTCGAGAATTTTAAACAAGTTGGCCTTTTTTTTTTTTTTTTTTTTTTGTCTCACACGTTTTTTAAGCCAAGAAGGATAATTTTTTTAAAACATGAATTTATGCTCAGTGACTTTTACTGACTGTTTTTAGTGAGATGGTCTTTGAAAATTTTTCTTTCTGTTCGGAAACGGGTGAGTTGCATGCTGGAGCAGCCTCTGTGGAAGCTGACCGTGAAATAGATGGCTCTGTCTTGTTGAATCTCCCTCTGTCCCCTTCACTGTGCCCTTTGGCTGCCAGGTTCTCCTGCTAGGGCACCAGCCTTGTACCTTGTGATGGAGGAAATCTGCAGTGGCCAGCAGAGCTCTCCTGCTTAATTAAGATGTAGGTAGTTTATTAGAGTGGCGCCTGAAGCCACTGTATTTAACAAGTTTCTGTTCCTGTAGAGCAGCAGTTTGAGATTCCAGAAAGAAAAGACAGCTTCCAAAAGGATGTTTTCAGAGTAACTGATTAGATTTTGATCCACTCTCACTAGCCCAAAATACTTCACTTTCTGTTAGAGAAGAACATGAAATGAGCTGAGTGTGGAATGGCTGAATTACGTATATGGCTAAAATGAGTCCACCCAGAGGTCCCACCTAGTCCTGTGGAATATGTGCTGCTTTGCTCCAGGTAACTAGCTGCCACTGCTGTTAAGCTGGCATCTTTCCAAAAATGAAATGCACTCCCTTTGAAAAGAAGTCAGAGCCTCCACTTTAAAACTGTCGCTTTTCTCTTTTTCAACGAATAGTCTTTGGAAACTGTAATATCTTTATTTTATTTCTTTCTTTTTTTTTCATGCTGCTGAGACAGGAAACTGTAATATCAACCAAGTTTAATGCTGCCACTAATAAATGATATTGAACAAGTTTGTTTTTTTGTGGTTTTTTTTTTTTGAGACAGACCCTCAATCTGACGCCCAGGCTGGAATGCAGTAGTGCGATCTTGGCTTACTGCAACCTCCGCCTCCCGGGTTCAAGCCATTCTTCTGCCTCAGCCTCCTGAGTAGCTGGTATTACAGGCGTGTGCCACCACGCCCAGCTAATTTTTGTATTTTTTTTTTTTAGTAGAGACGGGGTTTCACCATGTTAGCCAGGCTGGTCTCAAACTCCTATCTAAGATGATCCGCCCACCTTGGCCTCCCAAAGTGCTGGGATTACCAGCATGAGCCACTGCGCCTGGCCTCTGAATAAGTATTTTAATCAAGTATAACAGACTTATGGAGAGTTGAAAATTAATTTTTTTTTTTTTTTTTTTTTTTGAGACAGAGTTTCGCTCTTGTTACCCAGGCTGGAGTGCAATGGCGCGATCTCGGCTCACCGCAACCTCCGCCTCCTGGGTTCAGGCAATTCTCCTGCCTCAGCCTCCCGAGTAGCTGGGATTACAGGCACGTGCCACCATGCCCAGCTAATTTTTTGTATTTTTAGTAGAGACGGGGTTTCACTATGTTGACCGGGATGGTCTCGATCTCTCGACCTCGTGATCCACCCGCCTCGGCCTCCCAAAGTGCTGGGATTACAGGCTTGAGCCACTGCGCCCAGCCGAAAATTAATTTTAGATCCTGGAAAATAAAAACTACACCAAAAATTCCAAAGTGCTGGGACTACAGGTGGAACCACGGCTCCCTGCCTAAATTTTTGTTTTTGTTTTTTTCTTTTTTCTTATGCCTAAATTTTTTTGGATTCTTTACAAAGGGACAGTACTCCTATATTGTTACTGTAATTAGTTACATTAATAGTGTGTTTCCCTTTAACATAAGAATGGGAAGAGGAACCTCCCACCAACCCACACCTAAAAAAAGGCAGTTTAGGAGAGGCTCCATGCATGCAGATGTGGACCAGATGTATAATTTTATATCCATTTTAAAAATAGGCTCATGTTCTTTAAATTGCTTTCTGCTTAGTAATATATTGAGTGTTAATGGCAGTGTATACTGTTAGTTGATCATGTTGACCTACCATGCAATGCCTCGGTTTGGGGGAGACGGCAGTGAAGAAGGAAGGCAGACCTGGTTTCACTGACACGGTTAGAGTCACAGGGCTACCTAACTTATACTTTTCTTTTTTTTGAGATGGAGTCTCGCTCTGTCCCAGGCTGGAGTGGTACAATCTCTTGGCTCACTGCAACCTCTGCCTCCCGGGTTCAAGTGATTCTCCTGCCTCGGCCTCCTGAGTAGCTGAGACTACAGGTGTGCCATCACACCCAGCTAATTTTTGTATCTTTTAGTAGAGATGGGGTTTCAGTCCGGGCACGGTGGCTCACGCCTGTAATCCCAGCACTTTGGTAGGCCGAGATGGGCGGATCATCTGAGATAGGAGTTTGAGACCAGCCTGGCTAACATGGAGAAACCCCCTCTCAAAATAAAAGAAAAGAGACGAGGTTTTACCATATTGGCCAGGCTGGTCTTGAACTCCTGACCTCATGATCCACCAGCCTCGGCCTCTCAAAGTGCTAGGATTACAGGTGTGAGCCACCATGCCAGGCTCTTACCTTACTTACTCTCATTATGTAATTTCTTTTCTTTTTTAGACAGTTTTTGCTCTTGTTGCCAATGGTGAGATCTCACAGCAACCGCTGCCTTCTGGGTTCAAGTGACTCTCTTGTCTCAGCCTCTTGAGTAGCTGGTACTACAGGCACATGCTGCCACACCAGGCTAATTTTTGTATTTTTGGTAGAGACGAGGTTTCCCCATTTTGGCCAGGCTGGTCTTGAACTTCTGACCTCAGATGATTTGCCCACCTCAGCCTCCCAAAGTGCTGGGATTACAGGTGGTTGATTATGCAATTTCTTTCTAATCTCCTATCATTGCTAATTTTTTTGCCATTATGAATAGCCAGACATCCTGATGTCTACATTATGTGCTTTATTTATTTGTTTCCTTTGGATAAACCAGTAGAAGTATAATTGCTGAGTCAAAGGGTTTTCACTTTATTATTATTTTTTTGAGATGGAGTTTTGCTCTGTCACCCAGGCTGGAGTGCAGTGGCACAATCTCGGCTCACTGCAACCTCCATCTCCCAGGTTCAAATGATTCTCCTGCCTCAGCCTCCCAAGTAGCTGGTACTACAGGTGTCCGCCCCCACACTTGGCTAATTTTTGTATTCTAAGTAGAGGTGGGGTTTCATCCTGTTCACCAGGATGGTCTCAATCTCCTGGCCTCTGGTGATCCACCTGCCTCAGTCTCCCAAAGTTCTGGGATTACAGATGTGAACTACCACTCACACCTGGCCGAGTCAGGTTTTTAAGGCTTTTGGTACCTACACAGCACATTCATAAAACGTCTGAGTGTGAGTTGCTTCTGCATGAACCTTATTCATTTGATGTTTTGTACCTTTAGGGTTTCTGCTGTTTGCTGCTTTCTTCCCTCTTACCCCCAAATCTGGGCGATTTTTTTTTTTTTTTTTAAAAAAAAGGACTCAAGCACATTTTTTTTTTGTTACTACATAGCAAAACCTGTCATTACTTTATTCATTTATTTTTTTGAGAGGAAGTCTCCCTCTGTCACCCAGGCTGGAGTGCAGTGGTGGGATCTCGGCCCACTGCAGCCTTCACCTCCCAGGTTGAAGCAATTCTCCTGTGTCAGCCTCTGAATAGCTAGAATTAGAGACATGTGCCACCTTGCCCGGCTAATTTTTTTACTTTTAGTAGAGATGGGGCTTCACCATGTTAGTCAGGCTGGTCTTGAACTCCTGGTCTCTGGTGATTCACCTGCCTTCGCCTCCCAAAGTGCTAGGAGTATAGGCGTCAGCCACCGTGCCCGGCCGTCATTCCTTTTCTGTTGGTTAAACCATCTCGTCAAGAAAAACACAGAAGTGCTCTGAGGTGGCCCTTCTTATGTGAGGGCTTGATTTGCCAGAGGAAAATTCCTTAAATTTTTCCCGTCAAATGGCCTGGGGGTTCTGGTTGCCCATGAGTGTTAGTATGTCCTTCATCTGCTGGGCAGGTGGTTAACACAGCACAGTGTTAACCATTTAGATCTACCCGGTTCCTGAAATAGCTGGGCTAAGCTGTCCTTAGATTTCGAGGTTGATCCTGGATTAGATGCTTTGGGTTTTATTTTTATGGCATGCTTTTTTGTTTTGTCATCATAACCTTTAACATGTATTTTAATGGGAATATGATATCTCTTCAAGATCTTAAACTAGGCCAGGTGCAGTGGCACATGCCTGTAATCTCAGCTACTTGGGAGGCTGAGGTAAGAGAATCACTTGAATTCGGGAGGCAGAGGTTGAAGTGAGCCTAGATTACACCACTGGACTTCAGCCTGGGAGACAGAGCGAGGCTCCATCTCAAAAGAAATTTTAAAAAAAGATCTTAATAATAAGCCCCAGATATTTTCAAAATTCAGTATTTTCCCACCTATTATGGGCAGCTGTTGCCAGGTGTACTCAGGTACTTGTCTCCATAAATTTAGTCTTTGTTAGCTAATGGTTACTTTTTTTTTTTCTTTTTGAAGCAGCATCTCTCTCTGTCACTCAGGCTGGAGTGCAGTGGTGCCGTCTCAGCTCATTGCAACCTCCACCTCACGGGTTAAAGCAATTCTCATGTCTCAGCCTCCTGAGTAGCTGGAATTACAGACACATGCCACCATGCCCAGCTAGTTTTCGTGTTTTTAGTAGAATCTGGGTTTTACCATGTTGTCCAGGCTGGTCTCAAACTCCTGACCTCAGGTGATCCACCCACCTTGTCCTCCGAAATCATGTACCCTTCCTAAACAGATAACGAGGCAAAGTTGATGTTGCACTGTGGGCAGGCTTCAGTGAGTCAGGGCCAAAAGTAGAGGCATGAGCCACTGCGCCTAGCCAATGCCAGGTTTTAAGTAAAACTTTCCAAAAAATGTACAGTGTATGCAGAAAAGCACCTAATGTTTTTCAAATAGCACAATAGAGATAGCAGGTAAAATGGCAGTTACCAAAGTTACAAAGATTACTAGGATTGCAGGGTGTCTGGCAGTATCATTTGTTGGCAGAATGTGGATAAGCTGTGAGCCTGGAAGGTGGCTGATCATCAGTGGGGTGGTGATTATTATCAGAAAGAGCACACAGGCCTCGGTTTGAGTGCCCGATATGCATATATGCATAGGGAACAGAAGCTCTTGTTGAAGACGAGTTGTTTTTACAATTTTTTCTTGGTAGTTGAAACTCAGAGTTAAAAGCACAAATCTGTGTGCATAATTTAAAATTTTATATGACTCTGATCACATAAAGACACTTTTTTTAAAATCCCAGTATATAGATTATATTAGTAATGTTGTAGTTTTACTCTGCTATCAACTGGAGGCTAGGTGCCTAATCCATGAGGGGAAGAATTAAACTGGGATGGCATGGGTGTAAGAGGATTAGAAGGTTGACTATATCTTCATGGAATAAACACAAGACTTCAATTTTGGAAAGGAAAAATAAGAGAAGGTAGAGGAATCGGGGAGGGGAGCATATTTTTATTTTTTTATTTTTTATTTTATTTATTTATTTTTTTTGAGACGGAGTTTCGCTCTTGTTACCCAGGCTGGAGTGCAATGGCGCAATCTTGGCTCACCGCAACCTCCGCCTCCTGGGTTCAGGCAATTCTTCTGCCTCAGCCTCCTGAGTAGCTGGGATTACAGGCATGCACCACCATGCCCAGCTAACTTTTTGTATTTTTAGTAGAGACGGGGTTTCACCTTGTTGACCAGGATGGTCTCAATCTCTTGACCTCGTGATCCACCCGCCTCGGCCTCCCAAAGTGCTGGGATTACAGGCTTGAGCCACCGCGCCCGGCCTATTTTTATCTTTTAAGAAAAGGAATACATAGCCTGGACGTGATGGCCCATACCTGTGATCCCAGCATTTTAAGAGGAGGCCAAGGCAGGTAGATCACTCGAGGTCAGGAGTTCGAGACCAGCCTGGCAACATGGTAAAACTCTATCTCTACTAAAAATACAAAAACATTAGTTGGGTGTGGTGGCGCAGGCCTATAATCCCAGCTACTTGGGAGACTGGGGCAGGAGAATCACTTGAACCCGGGAGGCAGAGGTTTTAGTGAGCTGAGATCACACCATTGCACTCCGGCCTGGGTGGCAGAGAGAGACTCCGTCTAAAAAGAAAAGAAAAGGAATACATAGTTAAAAATTAGCCGGGCATGGTGGTGCGTGCCTATAATCTTAGCTACTCGGGAGGCTGAGTCAGGAGAATCACTTGAGGCGGAGGTTGCAGTGAGCCAAGATTGCGCCGATGCCCTCCAGCCTGCGTGATAGAGGGGAACTCTGTCTCAAAAAAAAAGGAAAGAAAGAAAAGGGACAAGGTGCAGAAAAAGTTTAATTAGTAGTTTCTTTTTAGAAATAGGCAGATGGACTTCAAAGAGTATATCTGTGACTCCTTTTAGACATGTAGTTAACCACTGTTCCTAGCCTTTCCTGCCACTGGATTAAAATCCTTCAGATGTCGCTGTCAATGAACTATCCCACAGAGAACTTTCTCTGCACTTTGGCATCAGTGACTGACTAGAACACTGTTACCTTAGGAGCAAAATTAAATTAATGTTCAGGGTGTTTCCTCAGAACTGTTAAGACAAGCATGAGTCCCAGCTGGTCTTTGGAAGATTATTTATGTTAGTACAGCTCTTCAACTGCTTTCTTGAAAAGTTTAGGTGTACATTTTTTTTTTTTTTTTGACTAGGTTCATTTAGGAAGCGTTCAATTGTAAATAATAGAAAATTCAACTTCAGCCGGGCGCGGTGGCTCAAGCCTGTAATCCCAGCACTTTGGGAGGCCGAGGCAGGTGGATCACGAGCTCAAGAGATCGAGACCATCCTGGTCAACATGGTGAAACCCCGTCTCTACTAAAAATACAAAAAATTAGCTGGGCATGGTGGTGCGTGCCTGTAATCCCAGCTACTCAGGAGGCTGAGGCAGGAGAATTGCCTGAACCCAGGAGGCGGAGGTTGCGGTGAGCCGAGATCGCGCCATTGCACTCCAGCCTGGGTAACAAGAGCGAAACTCCGTCTCAAAAAAAAAAGAAAGAAAATTCAACTTCAAACCGGCTTGATTATGGGTACAAAAACCTGAACTCTAGAGGGAGCATAGGCTTCAGGTGAGAGCTTAGCTGAGCAGTGCGTCAGTGTCCCGGGGAGGAGTCCAGCCATGTCTGCTTGGCCTCTGGTAACCTGCTTTATTCTAAGGCTGGCCCTGCATAGCCACAGGATGGCTTCCAGCAGCAGCTGCTTGTATTTCTCCCACTATTGAGCCGGTCTTCAGTGTGACTCTCGACCCACTGGGACAGGTACACCTTGTTCTAATTAAACCAGTCATTGCTCCCAGGGAAATTATGCTGAGTACTTGGACTGAAATCATATACCCTTCCTAAACAGATAATGAGGCAAAGTGGATGTTTCGCTGTGGACGGGCTTCAGTGAGTCAGGGCCAAAACTAGACATAGGTTCAATCCTGTCCCCACTGTGTGGCTTAAGAAATGAGGGATCTTGGCTAGGCGTGGTGGCTCACACCTGTAATCCCAGCACTTTGGGAGGCTGAAGCAGGTGGATCATGAGGTCAAGAGATGGAGACCATCCTGGCCAACGTGGTGAAACCCCGTCTCTACCAAAAAAAAAAAATACAAAAATTAGCTGGGCATGGTGGGTGCGTCCCTGTAGTTCCAGCTACTCAGGAGGCCGAGGTAGGAGAGTCTCTTGGACCCAGGAGGCAGAGGTTGCAGTGAGCCTAGATTGCACCAGCTTTGGCAGCTACAGCGAAACTCCATCTCAAAAAACAAAGAAGAAAGAAAATAGGGATCTTGTTAAGACAGGAAGAGGGGAATGGATGCTGGGGAGGCCACCAGCAGTGCCACCAATCCATTATTCAGCCGTCAAATAGATTGCCCATTTTGTTGTTCTGGAACAGGGTTTCTCACCTTTGGCTGGATGATGGTTTGTCTGTGAGGGATGGGCTGTCTCGTGGGGTGTTTTGCAGCATCCCAGGCCTCTACTCCCTAGATGCTAGTAGACCCCATCCCCCATTTCATAACCCAGAATGTCTTCAGACCTTGCCAGATGTTACTGGGGTGGGGACAAAATTGCCCCAATTAAAAAAAAAAAAAAATTGGGGGGGTTTTTTGTTTGTTTTGTTTTGTTTTGTTTTGTTTTGTCACCCAGGCTGGAGTGCAGGGGTGGGATCATTGCTCACTGTAGCCTTCACCTGCCAGGCTCAAGCGATCCTCAGCTTCCCAAGTCGCTAGGACTACAGAGTAGATGGGACTACAGGCGTGTCGCACCACACCAAGCTAATTTCTGTAGTTTTTGTAGAGATGGGTTTTCACCATGTTGCCCAAGCTGGTCTTGGAACTCCTAAGCTCAAGCAGTCTGCCTGCCTTGGCCTCCCAAAGTGCTGGGATTACAGGCAGGAGCCACCATGCCCAGCCATGGCCTTCAAACTTTAATCATACAACCCTATGATTAAAATGTTTGTGCATATCTCATGTATAATTATATTGCCCTGTTAATTTTATACATATTATAAGACCTATACACAAAATAGAAATTAAATGGTCCAGGTTCGGTGGCTCCCACCTATAATCCCAGCACTTAGGGAGGCCCAGGTGGGCGGATCATCTGAGGTCAGGAGTTCAAGACCAGCCTGGCCAACGTGGCGAAACCCTGTCTTTACTAAAAATACAAAAATTATCCAGGTATGGCGGTGCGCACCTGTAATCCCAGGACTCATGAGGCTAAGACAGGAGAATCCCTTGAACCTGGGAGGCAGAGGTTGCAGTGAGCCGAGATCACACCACTGCACTCCAGCGTGGGTGACAGAGTGACACTCCATCTCAAAAGCAAACAAACAAAATAGAAATTAAATGGTGGAGGTTATAAATAAAATGCTATTTCTTGCTGTATGCCAGTAGGTCATCGTGCACATCTCTTAGAGTATGTATCCCAGTTTGGAGATGGTTGGTCTAAAATACTGCTTGCCAATCAGATTACTCCATTTTCTAACTATGTGAGGCTAATGCTGTGTCAGCATGCAACCAGAGGTTGAATATGACTTTTCCTTCTGTCTGAGCACTGGCTATGGAGCCCTCAGATGAACCAAGAGGATCCTAGTCTAAGACTTAGGTGGAAGATTCTGCTCTGCTGCCATTGACCAGACTGTGCAGAAAAGAACTGTTGTGTGTGTCAACACTGGGGTGTGTGGAGGGCAGAGAGGACTTTCCTATTATTGTCCCCAACTCTATCCCCAGGCCCTAGTAGGTCTGGGCTACAGATTGAGAGAGCTTGTAAGGCAGGGAGACTGGTAGCTTGCTCTGTGGCCAGATGCCGCCTACAAGTTAGAAGCTGGTGCATCAGACCAAGCCAGCAGGATGAGAAGGGGCTGGGTGGTGTGCTTGGGAAGGACACTCAGTGACTCCCACTTTGAACCAATCTTGTTGCCTCCTAGAGGTCCCATTGGCTTGATGTCAAGGAGCATGGGGACCAGAGGAAGGGAAGACACCTAGTTCTGCCCACAGGACCTTGAGGCAAGGAAGGCAGAAAAGAGATTAGAGGATGAGCTGCTGGTGGGACCAGTGGGAGTTCCCAGTGTTGGGCTCTAGTAGGTTGAACGCCATCTACAATAAAATAGCATTCACTCAGGCCTCCAGTACACCACAAACCTGTCTTTTTTTTTTTTTTTTTTTTTTTTTTTTTTTTTGATACGGAGTGTTGCTCTATCACCCAGGCTGGAGTGCAGTGGCATGGTCTCGGCTCACTGCAACCTCTGCCTTCAGGTTCAAGTGATTCTCCTGCCTCAACCTCTCGAGTAGCTAGGAATACAGGTGCCTGCCACCATGCCCAGCTAATTTTTGTATTTTTAGTAGAGATGGGGTTTCATCATGTTGTTGGTCAGGCTGGTCTCAAACTCCTGACCTCAAGTAATCTGCCCACCTTGGCCTCCCAGAGTGCTGAGATTACAGGTGTGAGCCATGTGTCCGGCCTATTTCTTTATATGTTCTTGAGACAGGTTCTCACCCAGGCAGGAGTGCAGTAGTGCCATCTCAGCTCACTGAAGTCTTGACCTCCCTGGGGTCAGGTGACCTTCCTAGTAGCTGTGACTACAGGTGCACACCACCATGCCTGGCTAATTTTTGTTTGTTTGTTTGTTTGTTTGTAGAGAGGGGACTCCAGCCTGGGTAACAGAGCAAGACCCTGTCTCTTTTTTTTTTTTTTTTTGAGACGGAGTTTCGCTCTTGTTACCCAGGTTGGAGTGCAATGGCGCGATCTCGGCTCACCGCAACCTCCGCCTCCTGGGTTCAGGCAATTCTCCTGCCTCAGCCTCCTGAGTAGCTGGGATTACAGGCACGCGCCACCATGCCCAGCTAATTTTTTATATTTTTAGTAGAGATGGGGTTTCACCATGTTGACCAGGATGGTCTCGAGCTCTTGACCTCGTGATCCACCCGCCTCAGCCTCCCAAAGTGCTGGGATTATAGGCGTGAGCCACTGCACCCGGCCTAAGACCCTGTCTCTTAAAAAAAAAAAAAAAATGCTGGGCGCGGTGGCTCACCTTTTCTCTACTAAAAACACAAAAATTAGCTGGGCCTGGTGGTACATGCCTATAGTCCCAGCCACTTGGGAGGCTGAGGCAGGAGAATGGTTTGAACCTGGGAGGCAGAGATTGCAGTGAGCTGAGATCACGCCACTGCACTCCAGCCTGGCGACAGAGCAAGCCCCTGTATCCAAAAAAAAAAAAAGGCCAGCAGGATGAGAAGGCCTGCCACCATCAAAGAGGTCACTTATTCACTGTTACTAGGGCATTTGCTTTGCTGGACAAACACACCATCCTTTGATCAGTGGCATAGACTTGGATGACAGTTGGCCAAAGTAATGAGTGTGGTTTACTTAGGGACAAAGCAAAGGTGGTTGACTTGTATGGTATTTGAACGTACTGGCTTTCTGATGAAAGGATTTACCCAGAAGCTCTTTTTTTCAGTGATTTGAAGTTAACATTATTGAACACAAATGGATTTCAGATATTTCTTTATCTTACTGTGTAGCTGGTAGGTTTTTCAGTGTCTTTAAATGTTATACTTTTTAGACATGGTTATTATGATAGGTAAAAGCATTTTGTATGAATAGACATGGGTTAGAAAGTTTTTTACGTCTATAATTTTTATCTTTGTTGTTTATTTATTTTTTGAAACCGAGTTGTGGTTTTGTCCCCCAGGCTGGAATGCAGTGGCGCCATCTCAGCTCACTGCAACCTCTGCCTCCTGGGCTTAAGCCATCCTCCCACCTCAGCCTCCTGAGTAGCTGAGACCACAGGCATACATCACCACACCCAGCTCATTTTGTGTGTGTGTGTATTTTTGGTAGAGACAGGGTTTTGACCTGTTGCCCAGGCGGGTCTCAAACTCCTGAGCTCAAGTGGTCCACCCACCTCAGCCTCCTAAAGTGCTAGGATTATAGGCATGAGCCACCACACCTGGCCACTTCTATCTTTTTTAAACATTTCTTATTATAGCCTATTTTCTTTAGATATACTCTAGTGCTTAGAGAAAATTATACAGAACAATATTAAGCTAGGCCCACAACTTGATTAAAAATAAAAATAGCCGGGCGCGGTGGCTCAAGCCTGTAATCCCAGCACTTTGGGAGGCCGAGGCGGGTGGATCACGAGGTTGAGAGATCGAGACCATCCTGGTCAACATGGTGAAACCCCGTCTCTACTAACAATACAAAAAAAAATTAGCTGGGCATGGTGGCACGTGCCTGTAATCCCAGCTACTCAGGAGGCTGAGGCAGGAGAATTGCCTGAACCCAGGAGGCGGAGGTTGCGGTGAGCCGAGATCGCGCCATTGCACTCCAGCCTGGGTAACAAGAGTGAAACTCCGTCTCAAAAAAAAAAAAAATAAAATAAAATAAAATAAATAAAATAAAAATAAAAATAAAAATAGTCCAGGCATGTGGCTCACACCTGTAATCCCAGCAGCTTTGGGAGGCCGAGGTGGGTGGATCACTTGAGGTCAGGAGTTCAAGACCAGCCTGGCCAACATGGTAAAACCCCTTCTCTATTAAAAGCACAAAAATATTACATTTGGGACCTGTAGTCCCAGCTACTCGGAAGGCTGAGGCAGGAGAATCGCTTGAACGAGGGAGGTAGAGGTTGCAGTGAGCTGAGATCGTACCACTGCACTCTAGCCTGGGTGACAGAGTGAAACTATGCCCCCAAAATAAATAAATAAGATAATCCCACATGGGGATTTTACTTCATTCATTACCTTCAGAGTCTGTGTTAGGTGCTAGGTTTGCGTCTAGATTTCCAACACTTGCCTCTAGTGGAGTCAGGAAGCTGCCTAAACATTCTGTATGTCCAGGCCAGTTCTTCATTCCTGTGGTTACCTGTCCCAGGCAGAGATGCTGGTGCGCTGTCATTATTGACCCACCTATTTCCTGCCAGGTGCCTGCTACACTCTAGCTGCAAGAATGATGAATAGCTCTTCTCCAGGGAGCTCCCAGTCTAGTGAGGAAGACTTTTTCCAAATATTTAGAAACCTTGGAAGACATTCTCCTTGAAATCTCAACTGAATAATTCCTTTGCTTAGTAAATACTGTTTTGGAACCCATTGAGCCCTGATGCCAGGGATGCAAAAATGAGTAAGGCCGTAGGTCTGGATCTTGAGGCACTCATCAGATCAGAGTGATGTTTGCCAGAGTGAGGCCCTGTGTCCACTGGTAGGCACGGGTGAGGATGTGTCTATGGCCCTTGACATCGTTAATTATAGGTAGCCCATCAAACATGCTATTTCTTGAATAGTATTGTTTAAGAGATGATGGAAGTAGGTATTTTAGGATAAATAAGTGAGTTGTCTTGAAGAAAAATATTTAAATAGTAATTCAGGTAATATTTCGATATGAATATGTTATAAGGGTAATACTCAAATAATTGGCTTAGGAGAACCCTGATCCAGAGAGACAGTGTGGCTAATGAAAACACAGGATGAACTGACTAGTTGTGAATCATGGCAACACAAGGACTTCATTGTTGAAAGTGCTCAATGAGATTTTTTTTTTTTTTTGAGACAGTCTTACTCTGTCACCCAGGCTGGAGTGCAGCGAGTGACATAGCAACCTCCATCTCCCGCCTTTGAGCAGTTCTCCTGCTTCACCCTCCCTTGTAGCTGGGATTACAGGCATTACGGGTGTGTACCACCACACCTGGCTAATTTTTGTGTGTGTGTATTTTTTTTAATTGGGTTTTACCATGTTGGCCAGGCTGGTCTCGAACCCCTATGCTCAAGTGATCCACCAGCTGTAGCCTCCCAAAGTACTAGTAATACAGGTGTGAGCCACAGTGCCTGGCCAAAAGTAATTAATAAAATTTTAAGAAGGGTCTGTATTGGGGTAAAAATGGATTTTTAAAATAATATCTTCATCTGAATGAACTATTTTGTTTGAGTGTGCAAAAATACTTTAGATTAGAGTCTTCCATGAATACCTAGGTACTGGGAATGGGTTAGGTTAAAATGCCAAGAATGGAAAGCCCCAGAGGGTGTGCTAGATGTGCTAACTTGGGAACAGCAGATATCTCTGTAGCTCTGGAATTTCAACTTATTTATTTATTATTTTTTTGAGATGGGAGTCTTGCTCTGTTGCCCAGGCTGGAGTACAATGGCGTGATCTTGGCTCACTGCAACCTCTGCGTCGCAGGTTCAAGCCATTCTCCTGCCTCAGCCTCCCGAGTAGCTGGGATTACAGCCACCACGCCCGGCTAATTTTTGTATTTTTAGTAGAGATAGGGTTTCGCCATGTTGGCCTGGCTGGTCTCGAGCTCCTAATCTTAAGTGATCCACCCGCCTCGGCCTCCCAAAGTGCTGGGATTACAGACGTGAGCCACTGCATCCTGCCGATTTAGAGAGAAGAGCTAAACTTCGCGTTCCATTGTGTCGAGGATAGTGTAGCTTCTCTCATATGCTTTGGTTGCCTTTCTTACAGGTGCGGAGGTACAGTTGGTGCTATTTTCACTTGTCCACTAGAAGTCATTAAGACACGGTTGCAGTCTTCGAGATTAGCCCTCCGAACAGTCTACTATCCTCAGGTTCATCTGGGGACCATTAGTGGAGCTGGAATGGTGAGACCAACATCCGTGACACCTGGACTCTTTCAGGTTCTGAAGTAAGTTCAGTCCCCATTCAGTCTTCTCTGCTACTGCCACCTACACACCCTTTACCCCACTGTCAACACAGAACGTTCATTGGGCTTATCAGATGTGATGTTCTGTTTGCATAGCCTTGGCCCTTAACTTAAGAATTAGGTTTCTTTACCAATACCTTTGAGCTGTGACCTTGCTCCCCTGGCAGCAGGAGTCCCAGTGTGCATGTGACCATCATCCGGGTCAGTTAGAGTAACCTAGCAAAGCAAACCAAAAATCCATGTGTAAATTGTTGCATCAGATTGTTGCTCTTGCTCAAAGCTTTTGAGGGATAACAAAGATAAGGGGTGGTAGATTAAAATTTTTTAAATTGCACAAGAGAAGAGTTGTGAATACTATATTTTATTTATTTATTTATTGAGATGGAGTCTTGCTCTATCACCCAGGCTGGAGTGCAGTGGCACTTGGCTCACTGCAACCTCTGCCTCCAGGGTTCAAACGATTCTCTTGTCTCATCCTCCTGAGTAACTGCGACTACAGGCTCATGCCACCAAACCCAGCTAATTTTTGTATTTGTAGTAGAGACTGGTTTCACCATGTTGGTCAGACTGGTTTCGAACGCCTGACCTCAGGTGATCTGCTCACCTTGGCCTCCCAAAGTGCTGGGATTACAGGTGTGAGCCACCACTCCTAGCCATGAATATTTTAAAAAGAAACAAAACGGTTTTTGTGGGCTTTGTTTTTGTTTTTGTTTTTTGCTTTTTATCAGGAAATAATTTTAAATGTATAGGAAAGTTACATTTAATAAAATGGGTTTTAAAATTTGTTTCATACCTGAGCTACCTACCCATTTTATTTTTGCTGCAGGAAAAATAATTTATTGCTTATAAAGTAGCTAAATATTCCTAAGTCAAATTTGGCTTATCGGTCTATGCTTAAAAATCAAATTCAGAAGAGAAATTATGGAATATCTGATTTTTACCTTAGGACCTTGTACTTTGAGATGCTCTATAAATAGTAGTTGAATTTAACTGAGCATGATATTCAAATCTCTGATACAGATTCTTGGGGAAGAGTGTGTTCTTCAAGAAAGACATTTATCAAGAAAGCTATCAGTGTAGAGATTTATTTGGGAAATGTTAGGAAAAGAGGTAATAAAATGGAGATGCCTTTTTTTTTTTTTTTTTTTTTTTTTGAGGCAGAGTCTTGCTCTTTTGCCCAGGCTGGAGTGCAGTGGCATGAGCTCCACTCACTGCAACCTCTGCCTCCCAGGTTCAAGTAGTTCTCCTACCTCAACCTCCTAATTAGTTGTTGGGATTACAGGCACCCACCACCACGCCCAGCTAATCTTTTTTTTTTTGTATTTTAGTAGGGACGGGGTTTCACCATGTTGGCCAGGCTGGTCTCGAACTCCTGACCTCAAGTGATCCACCCACCTCGGCCTCCCAAAGTTCTGGGATTACAGGCGTGAGCCACCGCACCTGGCTGCTCAGTTTTAAAAACCACACATTTAGCACTTTTAGGCACAATTTAGATAAGGCAAGATGAGTTGGAAAGTGCTTAATTTATTTTTAGGTACGTTTTGTTTGTAAAACCTACCTATGAGTCACTCAGTCATTCATGCCAAATGTGTATAAAGGTACATCTGAGCTTACCGAGCAGAACTGAACCGCAGGACCAGCTGCCAAGGACAAATGAGGGCATCAGAAGCCCAGTGAGGGAACTAGGGAGATCGGTGTCCAAGACTCCAGGAGAATTGGGATTTTGTTTGTTTTTTCTTTTTTTTTTTTTTTTTTTGAGACGGAGTTTCGCTCTTGTTACCCAGGCTGGAGTGCAATGGCGCAATCTTGGCTCACCGCAACCTCCGCCTCCTGGGTTCAGGCAATTCTCCTGCCTCAGCCTCCTGAGTAGCTGGGATTATAGGCATGCGCCACCATGCCCAGCTAATTTTTTGTATTTTTAGTAGAGACGGGGTTTCACCATGTTGACCAAGTTGGTCTCGATCTCTCGACCTTGTGATCCACCTGCCTCGGCCTCCCAAAGTGCTGGATTACAGGCTTGAGCCACCGTGCCCGGCTGTTTGTTTGTGTTCTTTTTTGAGATGGATTTTCGCTCTGTTACCCAAGCTGGAGTGCAGTGGTATGATCTTGGCTCACTGAAACCTCTGCCTCCCGGGTTCAAGTGATTCTCCTGCCTCAGCCTCCCAAGTAACTGGGATCACAGGTGTGTACCACCATGCCAGGCTAATTTTTGTACTTTTGGTAGAGACAGGGTTTCACCACATTGGCCCGGGTGGCCTTGAACTTCTGACCTCAGGAAATCTGCCTGCCTCGGCCTCCCAAAGTACTGGGATTATGGGCATGAACACTGCACCTGGGTGAGAATCAGGTTTTTAAATTAAATGCTAAGAAGAGGTGGCTGGGTACACTGGCTCACGCCTGTAATCGCAGCACTTTGAGAGACCGAGGCAGGCAGATCACCTGAGGTCAGGAGTTCAACACCAGCCTGACCAACATGGAGAAACTCTATCTCTACTAAAAATACAAAATTAGCCAGACATGATGGTACATGCCTGTAATCCCAGATACTCAGGAGGCTGAGAAAGGATGATTGCTTGAAACTGGGAGGCGGAGGTTGTGGTGAGCCGAGATCGCACCATTGTACTCTAGTCTGGGCAACCAGATCGAAACTCCATCTCCAAAAGAAAAAAAAAAAAAGAAGAGGAGTGGAGACACTGGGCAAGAAGGTCAGGGATGAGACAGGAGGGACAGAAGCACAGAGGTGTGAAGGGACACTTTGGTCTTAGGACAAATCCAAGTCCATGATCCCCAACAAGATGAGACTGTGAAAAACACCCCCTCCTGCTTTACCTTTTCACATGCGTAGGCAGTGCCAGTGCCCCGGGTGGCACCTTTCTTCAAAGGAACATACAGTGCTTTGGACGTAAGGAAGCTGAGACAGGTAGCGTTACTTCAGTAATGTTTAAAATGAACTTCCTCTTGCCAAATAACTCATGACTAGTGCATTTGGATTTACTGTAACTGGGGAACTGTTACCCAAAAATGTGAGTGTAGACGGGGCCAAGCCTAAGAAGGTAAATGGGAATGTTTCTCCATTTTAGGTTTTTTTTTTTTTTTTTTTGAGACGGAGTTTCGCTCTTGTTACCCAGGCTGGAGTGCAATGGCGCAATCTCGGCTCACCGCCACCTCCGCCTCCTGGGTTCAGGCGATTCTCCTGCCTCAGCCTCCTGAGTAGCTGGGATTACAGGCACGTGCCACCATGCCCAGCTAATTTTTTGTATTTTTAGTAGAGATGGGGTTTCACTATGTTGACCAGGATGGTCTCGATCTCTTGACCTCGTGATCCACCCGCCTCAGCCTCCCAAAGTGCTGGGATTACAGGCTTGAGCCACCACGCCCGGCTCCATTTTAGGTTTTACAGGATGTGTGGGTTGAGTGTCCTTTATCCATCATGCTTGGGACCAGAAGAAATGTGGATTTCAGATTTTGGAATATTTGCTTCATCATACCAGTTCAGCATCCCCAGTGCAGAAATACAAATTCTGCAGGGGCATTTCTTTGAGCATCATGTTGTCACTCAAAAAGTTTGATTTTTTTTTTTTTTTTTGAGACGGAGTTTCGCTCTTGTTACCCAGGCTGGAGTGCAATGGCGCGATCTCGGCTCACCGCAACCTCCGCCTCCTGGGTTCAGGCAATTCTCCTGCCTCAGCCTCCTGAGTAGCTGGGATTAGAGGCACGCGCCGCCATGCCCAGCCAATTTTTTGTATTTTTAGTAGAGACGGAGTTTCACCATGTTGACCAGGATGGTCTTGATCTCTTGACCTTGTGATCCACCCGCCTCGGCCTCCCAGAGTGCTGGGATTACAGGCTTGAGCCACCGCGCCCGGCCAAGTTTCTGATTTTTGAACATTTTGTTTTCTGGGGTGGGGGAGAGAGGGAGAGAGAGAGAGAGTGAGTGTGTGTGTGTGTGTATTCCCTCCCCTCAATTAGGGCAATTATTTATTAAAATTTAAATCAAAGGAAAAAAGCCAGTCCGTGTTTTAATACAGGAACAACTCCACACCACACAAAAGACAAGCTATTTTCATTATGGGCCCACTGGCTTCATTGGTTAATACAGCTACACAATAATGAGCCATCACTTACATATGAATACTTTCTTTTTTTTTTTTTTTGAGACAGACTGTCGTTCTGTCGCCCAGGCTAGAGTGCAGTGGTACGATCTCGGCTCACTGCAACCTTCGCTTCCTGGTTTCAAGTCATTCTCCTGCCTCAGCCTCCCGAGTAGCTGGGACTACAGGTGCCCGCCACCATGCCTGGCTAATTTTTGTATTTTGGGTAGAGATGGGGTTTCACCATTTTGACCAGGCAGGTCTCAAACTCCTGACCTTGTGATCCTCCTGCCTCAGCCTCCCAAAGTGCTGGGATTACAGGCATGAGCCACATATGAATGAACTGATTGATTGATTGATTGATTGACAGTTTCCCTCTTGTTGCCCAGCTGGAGTGCAATGGTGTGATCTCAGCTCACTGCAATCTTAATCTCCTGGGTTCAAGTGATTCTTCTGCCTCAGCCGCCTGGGATTATAGGCATGTGCCACCACACCTGGCTAATTTTGTATGTTTTAGTAGAGACAGGGTTTTCTCCATGTTGGTCAGGCTGGTCTCAAATTCCCAACCTCGGATGATCTGCCTGCATTGGGCTCCCAAAGTGCTGGGATTACAGGCATGAACTATTACACCTGGCAGGAATACTTTTTAAATCACTTTATTATATTAACATCAAAATTCAAACAATGGCATTATTAAGTAAAATTTTAGTTATAATGTTTTGTCAGAAAGGCTTTTATAAAGTGGCATTTTTCACCCAAGAGCTGTTTTATTTAAGATTTATTTCCTCAGCTTTATTATATATTTTTAAAAGTCTCGGCCAGGTGCAGTGGCTCATGCCTGTATTCCTAGCACTTTGAGAGGCCAACAGGAACAGATTGCTTGAGCCCAGGAGTTTGAGACCAGCCTGGGCAATGTGTTGAAATCCCATCTCTACAAAGAAATCAGCTGGGTATGGCGGCTTACAGCTATATCCCAGCTACGCAGGAGTCTGAGCCCAGGAGTTGAATATAACTGAGCATGGTATTTAGATCTGTGAAACTGATTCTTGGGCAAGAGTGTGTTCAAGACAGACATTTATCAGGAAAGCTACTTATCAGTGTAGAAATGTACAGCTAGTGCTCGACTTACGACCACAATTGGTTCCAACAGACCGGTCATAAGTTGAGTAGGCTATATGTACAGTACTGTAAAATGATGTTATAAAAATCTTTAAGTCATATTTTATCATAATTTTCTTTCATTATTGTTATATATCATAATTTTCTTTGTTCATTTTATGCCATTTGTATCATTTCTACACCATTTTGTTTCTTATTTTTACATTCGTCAGGTTTAAGTAAAACACTGCATTACCAGTCCAACTGGTTTAATATTTGCAAAACATACAAAATTATGCAGAGCAGTCGTGGCTAGCGATTGTGATGGTAAAGTCGAATGTTCGTAAGTTGCATAGGTCGTAAGTCGATCAATACCTGTATTTGGGAAATGTTAGAAAAAGACGTAATAAAATGCAGATGGTCTGTTGTAAAAACCACAGATTTAGCACTTTTAGGCACAATTTACATAAGGCAGGATGTCCTTAAGCCCAGGAGATCAAGGCTGCAGTGAGCTATGATTGTAAGACCCTGTGTCAAAAAAAAAAAAAGAGAAAGATTATCTCACATAACTAATAACTTTCAAGTAAAAGACTACTTTAAAAAATTGTGAGTACATAGTAAGTATATACACTTGTGAAACAAACTACTTTAACATATTATTTGATTTTTCACAACCTTAGTAGATTAGTACTCATGTGTGACATTACCTCTATTTTAGAGAGGACATACAGTTTAAGGGTTAAGTGACCTGCCCAAAGTCATGTTCAACGTAGATCCACCTTGTTTCTAAGACTTGAAGCCGCTAAAAGTAAAGAAACAAACAAGCCCCAGACACAAGGCTGAGCCTCTGTTGCTTTTCCATGAAGGCAGCAGCAGTTCCCAGCTCAGAGACTCCTAGGACTCCACCCTCCTGCCTCTGTGGCTATTGCCCCTGTTGCCTTTGCTGTGCCTGCAGTGGAGGGTCCCAGTACTCAGACCCTGGCCTTCTGTAACTACTGCCGCTCCCTCTGTGGGCACACTTAGTCTCATGGCTGTAAATACCATCTGTAAGCTGGCAGCGTTTCTGCTCCGAGCCTCACACACTCCATCCAGCTGCCTGTTTGATGGCTTGGATGTTTGTTTGTTTGTTTAGAGACGGGGTTTCACCATGTTGGTCAGGCTGGTCTTGAACTCCTGACCTGGTGGTGATCCTCCCACCTCGGCCTCCCAAAATGCTGGGATTACAGGCGTGAGCCACCACGCCTGGCAGCTTGGATGTTTATTAGCCATCCAGGAGTAACATGAGCAAAACAGAACTCCATAAAAGCTGCTACTCCCAAAGTCTTCCCTGTCTCTGTTAAAGCAACTCCATCCTTCAGCTGCACAGATCTCAGCCTCACAGTCATGCTTGGATCTTGTTTCTCAACCCTGCAGCAAATCCTATCAAGTCAACCTTCAAAGTAAGTATAGAATCTGACCCTTTCACTGCTTCCTCCACCACTGTCCTGATGGAAGCCACTGTATCTTACCTGTATTCGTACATTCGCTTCCCGACTGCTCTGGCTTGAAACCTTGCCATCCTCCACCGCAGTGTGTTCTCTCTTTTTTTTTTTTTTTAATTTATTATTTTTTAATTTTTTAAATTTTTTTATTTTTTATTTTTTTGAGACAGAGTTTCGCTCTTGTTACCCAGGCTGGAGTGCAATGGCGCGATCTCGGCTCACGGCAACCTCCGCCTCCTGGGTTCAGGCAATTCTCCTGCCTCAGCCTCCTGAGTAACTGGGATTACAGTCATGTACCACCATGCCCAGCTAATTTTTGTATTTTTAGTAGAGACGGGGTTTCACCATGTTGACCAGGATGGTCTCGATCTCTTGACCTCGTGATCCACCCGCCTCGGCCTCCCAAAGTGCTGGGATTACAGGCTTGAGCCACCACGCCCGGCCTTAATTTATTTTTTTAACCCACCTGCAACTGTCTTGATTGAATTTAATACCCCAGTCTGTTCTCAGCAGAGCAGCCAGAGAACCCTCTGCTCAGATTCCTCTGGAGTTGTTGGAGTTGGAGTAAGAGCTGCAGCCCTCCCTGCAGCCTGCCAGGCTCTACACTGTTGTCATTCTTCCCGTTATTTCTAACTTCTCACCTCCTATTCTCCCCTTTGCCTCTCCAGCCGCCTTTTTGTTACTTTAAAGGGCCAGGAATGTTTCCCACTGCAGGCTGTTTGCAGTAGACATTGTCCGCATGACTGACTTCCGCTGTTGTCACCTTTGCAGGAAGACCTTACAGTGACCATGCTATTTAAAAGCAAACTCACCCAGCCTGACTTCCTGCTTTATTTTTATCCACAGCACTTACATCCATCCAACGGACAGTGTACTTATTTCTATTCTTTTCTTCCTCTTCACCACCCCCTCCAATGGGACTTCTTTGGAGGTAGTGACTTTGGTTTGTTTTGATTACTGAAATTGCCCCCAAGCATCCCGAATGTTGCCTGTCACTTAGCAAGCATTCCATGCAGATTGAATGCATGAGTTTTGGCCTGTCAGGAAGATATTTCATATAAAGAGCTTAACAGCCCCCCCCATGTAAATAATAAAAACTGCTGTCATATAAAAGCTACTCTCTGCTTTTACATTCAAGGGTTTTTTTTTTTTTTTTTTTTTTCCTTTTTACCCTTGAAGCCTTTTATCTCTTAATAGAGGTTAAAAAAAAAAAAAAAAAGTAGGGGAACATCGTATTACATAACTCTCATGTGAAGAAAGCGTACTCACTCTTCAGGGGAAATGTGTATCTTTTCCTGTTAATAAGTTCTAAAAGCAGTCTGTACCTCAGGACTTACATAAAAACAATATGTCAATGTAGGAAGCTTTAGGGTAGCTTAACAGAGGGTGACTCCTCTTCAGCCAGCCACCATCCTCACCTGGATTATCGTACTGCTTTCTGTTTCTTCATTAACCATCCCTAAGCTAAGGGCAGTGACAATGGTTTACAGGGAGGGCCTCTATCTAGTAAGTGATCCAACAAGAACAAGAGTACACAGGCTTTTTTCTCTATCTACACAGCCCATTTTAGTTTCCTGTTGACATTTTTGGAAGACACTGTTTATCAAAAACCCATACAAGGCTGGGCACAGTGGCTCACGCTTGTAATCCCAGCACTTTGGGAGGCCAAGGAAGGCGGAATACCTCAGGTCAGGAGTTCTAGACCAGCCTGGCCAACCTGGTGAAACCCCATCTCTACTAAAAAATACGAAAACCAGCCAGACGTGGTGGCAAGTGCCTGTGATCCCAGCTACTCGGGAGGCTGAGGCAGGAGAATCACTTGAACCTGGGAGGTGGATGTTGCAATGAGCCGAGGCAACAGAGCAAGACTCCATCTCAAAAAAAAAAAAAAAGAAAAAAGAAAAAAAAGAAAAAAATCCATACAAATAACCAAATAACATGGTTATTCATTTAAAAGTTGGCTTCTTATAAGTAGTCTTAATCATTTGGGGAATACTACTTTAATATTTTAAAAGACTTGTCAGAGAACAGAACTTTTTGGTAGGACGTTTATTTTTCCAAATTCAAATCATTGTTTGCTGATGTCTCATGTTAAGTTAACTTGTTAGAGAAAAAAATATTCTCTGTTGAAGAACCTATCTTTTTTTCCTTTAATATTTACTTAGAAAAAAAGGCAAGATGTTAACAGACTCAGGTGTCTGCTATTCAGTTTGCTGGAGTGATAAACAGTATATGTGTTTCAGCTATTTGCTTTAAAAAAAATAAAAATCTTCTGGCTTAATTTTTTCCAGCAGTTCTTACTGTTTAAACTGCTGAGATACATTCTTTTTGTTTTTTTTCAGGTGGCTTTTTCATCTGAAAAGTAATATGTTAGTGATCTCTTATCCATCTTTTAAGAACTGTAGTGTTGAGATGAGACATTTGTCTTGGATTAAATTGTGGTATGCACATCACGATATAAAACTGGTGAAGACAATGAAATGCTCCAAATAAGACCATGATTGTTTTTCCCCCTAAATGAAAGTTTGTGACTGTGGGAAAACAAATCTGGGTCCTTCTGGGCTTGATTTTGCAGCTGAAATGTACCATTTATAGTAGGATCTTAATTGTTCCAGAAAAGTTTTGTAAACGTCCAGCTAGGTTAGAAGTTTGGATTATGTAACAGATTTGGCTTTTTGCCAACTGTTAATATGCGTAACTATGGAGACCGCCTTTCTTGAGTTCTTAAAAGACCTGAGTCACTTGAGGACACAAGTTCTCTACTGCATTATGGATGAGTGGCTTCAAGCTTCCTGGAGCCAGAGATTCCCTTAATTGTGTTTAAATGACTCCTGAAGCTCAACAGGGTACATTAATGGGGACCACAGGAAGGAGCTAAACTTTACACAACTTCTCGATATACTTAGCATTTGAAAGTCTTGATTATGTGCTGTATTATAAAGTATCGGTCACTTCAAGGTGTTACTTGACAGAGGTTTTAGTTCAGAGAGCTTGACCTTTTGAAAAAGCAATAGCGAGCCAGGCACGGTGGCTCACATCTGCAATCCCGGCACTTTGGGAGGCTGAAACAGACGGATCACGAGGTCAGGAGTTCGACACCAGCCTGGCAAACATGGCAAAACCCCGTCTCTACTAAAAATACAAAAATAATTAGCCGGGGATGGTGCCACTTGCCTGTAATCCTACCTACTCAGGAGGTTGAGGCACTGCACTCCAGCCTGGGCAACAGAGTGAGACTCCGCCTCCAAAAAAAAAATTAGTTGGCCACACTCCTGTAATCCCAGCTATCCGGGAGGCTGAGGCAGGAGAATCCCTTGAATCTGGGAAGCGGAAGCTGCAGTGACCCGCACAGCGTGGGCGACTGAGCAAGACTCCATCTCAAAAAATAAAATAAAAAATACAAAAATTAGCTGTGCGTGGTGGCTGGCACCTGCAATCCCATCTACTCAGGATACTGAGGCTGGAGAATCTCTTTAACCCGGGAGGCAGAGGTTGTATTGGGATCACTTAAAAGGTCCTGGGCTTACACCTGCCAGTTTAAGGAAAGGGTTTTGATTAGAAAATAATACCACTCACTCTATATAATATTTTAATGTAATTTAATTGCATAAATGAGACTGAGGTCTGGCTACTTTTTAAAATAATAGCTGTGTTTTTTTGTATGTTTGTTTTTTTGTTTTTTTGTTTCTTTTTTTGTGAAGGAGTCTCACTCTGTCACCCAGGCTAGAGTACAGTGACGAGATCTTGGCTCCCTGCAACCTCAACCTCCGCCTCCCAGGTTCAAGCAATTCTCCTGTCTCAGCCTCCTGAGTAGCTGGGACTATAGGCATGCACCACCACGCCGAGCTAATTTTTATATTTTTAGTAGAGATGGGGTTTTAGCATGTTAGCCAGACAGGTCTCAAACTTCTAACCTTAAGTGATAACGTCCACCTTGGCCTCCCAAAGTGATGGGATTACAGGCATGAGCCACCATGCCCAGCCAATAAGAGCTTCATTGAGATAATTTTTTCAGTAGATTCTTTAATAAGATCGTTCTGTCTGTGAATAGAGATAGTTTTACTTTTTTCTTTCCACTCTCTTTTGTCTAATTGCTAGCCTACTACCTTTTAGGAAAGTTCTTAAAGGTACAGATAGTCTTTATTGTAAACATCCAAAAATTCAGAGAAGAGAGGCTAAGATTCAAAATTTTATTTATTTTATACATTCAGAGAACCTAGAGCATGAAAAGTTCCATAGTGATCTGAGGAAGGAGAGCTGGCAATAGACAAAGCTTTAACATCCAATATGCCATGGACCAGAATGTCAGCTGTACCTCTTCTGCATCAAAAACCAGCTTAATTAGGGAAACTTTCTTCGTGGAGAAAGTGGAAGTAGTAGAAATAGAATAGACAGGATTCACTTACTATTAGTTTTACAGGGACATCTTTTCTATAAAGTGAAAGATCTTTTTATCATAGCTTCTGTGTGTTATAATGAAGGTTAAAACATTCTGTTAACTGTTTTTTTCTTTTTGAGATGGAGTCGTGCTCTGTAGCCCAGCTGGAGTGCAGTGGTGCCATCTCAGCTCACTGCAGCCTCTACCTCCCAGGATCAAGCAATTTCCAGCTAATTTTTGTTTTTTTAGTAGAGTCGGGGTTTTACCATGTTGGCCAAGCTGGTCTCAAACTCCTGAGCTCAAGTGATCCACCCACTTCAGCCTCCCAGATATACTAGGATTACAAGCGTGAGCCACCACTCCGGGCCATTCTATTAACTTTTGACTAGCATATGATTATTTGTGAGCTAGATCAACCCTGAGTGCTATCAAGTGGAAGGTACTACTAGTAAAGAAAGACCCTCAATAAGAAAAGGAGATTAAATTAGAGAAGACCATAATATAACAATGTAAATTCTCTTGGATACCATGGAAATTGAACAACTGAAGATAGTAAATTTAATCAACTTGAATAACTGTGTTGCAGTGGAAAAATGCCTCTAAAGAATGTTCCATACAATCCTTTTATGATTTTCTGAGTCTCTTTTAATCAAAAGCAATATTTAACATTTTTTGTGAAAAGCACGTTGGCAGGGTTATAGAGAAGTCGGAACCCCTTGTATGTTGCAGGTGAGAACGTAAGGCGGTGTAACCACTGTGGAAAACAGCCTCATGGTTCCTCAGAAATTAGGCATAGAATTACCACGTGTCCACCAATTCCACCTGGATTCCGCAAAAGAATCCAAAGGAATGACTCAAACAGATATTTGTATACCCATGTTTATAGCAGCACTATTTATAATAGCCAAAACGTGGAAGCAGCCCACGTGTCCATCAATGGATAGATGGATAATAAAATGTGGTATATACAGTCATGGAATAGCATTCAGCCTTTTTTTTTTTTGCGATGGAGTTTCGCTCTTGTTACCCAGGCTGGAGTGCAATGGCGTGATCTCGGCTCACCGCAACCTCCGCCTCCTGGGTTCAGGCAATACTCAGCCTCCTGAGTAGCTGTGATTGCAGGCATGAGCCACCATGCCCAGCTAATTTTTTGTATTTTTAGTAGAGATGGGGTTTCACCATGTTGACCAGGATGGTCTCGATCTCTCGACCTCGTGATCCACCCGCCTCGGCCTCCCAAAGTGCTGGGATTACAGGCTTGAGCCACCGTGCCCGGCGCAGCGTTTTTTTTTTAAAAAAAAAAGGAAATTCTGGGTGGTCGAAGTGGCTCACACCTGTAAGCCCAGCACTTAGAAAGGCCAAAGTGAGTGGATCACTTGAGGCCAGGAGTTTGAAACCAGCCTGGCCAAGATGGTGACACCCCTTATCTATTTAAATATATATATATATATATATATATGAAAATTAGCTGCGTGGTGGCACTCACCTGTAATCCCAGCTACTGGGGAGGCTGAGGCATGAGAATCTCTTGAACCCAGGAGGTGGAGATTGCAATGAGCCAAGATCTCGCCACTGCACTCTAGCCTGGGTGATGAAGTGAGACCCTGTCTCAAAAAAAAAAAAAAAAAATTAAAAAGAAGGAAATTCTGACATATGCTACAACATGGATGAACCTCAAAGACTAGGCAAAATAAGCCAGTGACAAAAATAGATGTGACTCCACTGATAAGAGATACCTAGAGTTGTCAGATTTATGGACAGAATGATGGCTGCTAGGACCTGGCAGGAGAGAGGACTCGGGAACTAGTGCTTAATGATTGCAGAGGCTCAGTTTGAAAAGTCGGAAAGGTTCTGGAGGTAGGTGGTGGTCATGGTTGCACAACAGTGTGGATGTACTTAATGCCACTGCACTCTACACTTAAAAATGGTTACAATGGCCCGTGGTTGTGCTCCCAGGCCCTCCTGAGAGGGAGTGGGAGGGAAGAGATGGGACCAGTCGGGTGCACTGAGCCTTCACCGTTCCCTTGAGTGTGAGCGCTGTAGATGCAGGGGCCTCGGAGTCAACGGCCATCGATCCTCTGGTGGCCTCGAGGAGGTGGCAGGGCCGCCCCATGCAGTCTGGAGGGGATCGAGGACTGCACAACCAGCCTCCCGAGGAAGGTTCTGCTGGGAGGAAGGGCTCCCACTTCGCTTCTTCCTGCACATGCGCAAATGATTCCAAGCTGACATGCCATTTTGGTATAGCAAAATGAAATGCAAGGAACCAAAAACGACATAATTGAAGACAGTAAAGCTGAAATTAAATAGGAAGATCATCAGTCAAGGGAGATCCACTGGAGAAGTCTCAATCTGGCACCCAGGCTGGAATGCAGTGGCACCATCTTGGCTCACTGGCTTAGGTTCAGGTGTACATGTGCAGGTTTGTTATATAGGTAAACTGGTGTCCCAGTGGCTTTTTGCACAGTTTATTTTGTCCACCCAGTATGCTAAGGATGATGGCCTCCAGCCTCATCCATGTTCCTGTGAAAGACATGATCTCCTTTTTTATGGCTGCACAGTATTCCATGGGATGGAAAATAAAGCAGTGTTTTATTAGGTGCGTTTCAGCAGGTCTTCTTTTTTTTTTTTGAGACGGAGTTTCGCTCTTGTTACCCAGGCTGGAGTGCAATGGCGCGATCTCGGCTCACCGCAACCTCCGCCTCCTGGGTTCAGGCAATTCTCCTGCCTCAGCCTCCTGAGTAGCTGGGATTACAGGCACGTGCCACCATGCCCAGCTAATTTTTTGGTATTTTTAGTAGAGATGGGGTTTCACCATGTTGACCAGGATGGTCTCGATCTCTTGACCTCGTGATCCACCCACCTCGGCCTCCCAAAGTGCTGGGATTACAGGCTTGAGCCACTGCGCCCGGCTTCAGCAGGTCTTCTTGACATTTAACTAAAAATATGACTGCTCTCTCTTCAGAGAACTGCTCTTTTTAGTACCAGTTATGTCAAACAAACTAGCCCCTAGATATTAACTGTCTGCTATTCTTCATCATACTTGAGAAAATATTGAATATCCTCACACTAGAAATGAGAAGAAAAAACGCCTGTCAAAACTTTACGGAATATTTTTGCATTTCACTAGCATTCGCTGATCTTTTACTTTTGTAAACATTTCCATTATGTTTCAGGATTTTGTACTTTTAAGCATTAGGTTTATGAAATACCACATTTGCCTATTTACTCAAATTATTTCCATTACTTATGGCTTTTTGCATTATCCAGTTTTCCTGATAGCTTGTATAAATTATTGTCTGAATTTCTCTGAAACAACCAAGCTTTCATTTAAGTGTCAAAAATTATTTTCTTTCTTTACAGTAATTTTAAAATAATTCCAAGAAGTTGTCATATTTGTTTAGGGACACTATATTACAAATATTAATTTGATATTAACACAAAAAGCAAATGAGTTAACATTTGGCCATACTGATGTTTGTGTTACCCCAAAAAACTACTGGATGCAAACTGTTAGGTAACTTTGAGGCTTCACTGACAACTTTAAGATCTCAACCTAAATAAACATTTTTATTAAATGTACCAATGAGAGCAAGAAAATAAAAATTGTTCTTAAAATTTAAAAAATGGTTACAATGGTACATTTTCTATTATGCGTATGTCACCACAAAAAAAAAAAAATAGTTTAAAAGAAAAAGCAGTCATGGTATAATCTTTGGACTTGAGATACTAGGCTTTGGTTTGAAATAACCGTCATCCTGTCCATGAAAAGTATTAGTTTTCTGTTCCTTAAAATCTGCCTCCCCCCACCCCCACCAACTTTTTTTTTTTCCTTAGTTTTTGAGACAAGGTGTCCCTCTGTCGCCAAAGCTGGAGTGCAGTGGTGTGATCATGGCTCACTGCAGCCTTGACCTCCCAGGCTAAGCAATTCTCTCACCTTAGCCTCCTGAGTAGCTGGCACCACAGGCACACACCACCATACCTGGCTAATTTTTCATTTTTTGTAGGGATGGGATCTTACTATGTTGCCCAGGCTGGTCTGGAACTCCTGGGTTCAAGTGATGTGATCCTCCTGCCTAGGCCTCCCAAAGTGCTGGGATTACAGGTATGAACCACTGAGCTGGCTCTATTCCATATATCCCTGTATGAGATTCTACTACATAAGGTAAAGATCTAGAAGATAGAATTGTTAGAAGCAGTATATCCAAAAGAAATCTCTGAACCGGGTTTCTCAGTGAATCTTGTTATGATGAGGATATTAGTCCCTGTGTGGAACCCTCTGCCATACTCATCCTACCTTCACAGGATTTCATTGTATAGTGTAGACCCTGCACAGCTTGCTCTTGTGTGAACAGGGGAAATGGCTTCTTGAAAGTATTTCAAGGCCAGGTGCAGTGGCTCAGGCCTGTAATCCTAGCACTTTGGGAGGCCAAGCCAGGCGGATTACCTGAGGTCAGGAGTTCAAAAACAGCCTGGCTAACATGGCAAAACCTCGTCTCTACTAAAAATACAAAATTAGCCGGGGATGGTGGTGGGTTTCTGTAATCTCAGCTATTCGGGAGGCTGAGGCAGGAGAATCACTTGAACCCGGGCGGCAGAAGTTGCAATGAGCCGAGATCGCATTACTGCACTTAGCCTGGGTGACAGAGCAAGACTCTGTCTCAAACAAAAAAGAAAAAATGTCTAACTGATGCTTTCTGAAGCATAGTTTTTCACTGTGTGTGATAGCAGTATTCTACAGCCTTCCCATTCTGTATTGTAATCGAATCAGATAAGAGGCAAGCCTGAGATCACTCAAACGTTTTATTCTCTCAAGAAACTAATGGGGGGCCGGGCACGGTGGCTCAAGCCTGTAATCCCAGCACTTTGGGAGGCCGAGGCGGGTGGATCACGAGGTCGAGAGATCGAGACCATCCTGGTCAACATGGTGAAACCCCGTCTCTACTAAAAAATACAAAAAATTAGCTGGGCATGGTGGCGTGTGCCTGTAATCCCAGCTACTCAGGAGGCTGAGGCAGGAGAATTGCCTGAACCCAGGAGGCGGAGGTTGCGGTGAGCCGAGATCGCGCCATTGCACTCCAGCCTGGGTAACAAGAGCGAAACTCCGTCTCAAAAAAAACAAAAAAGAAGAAACTAATGGGAAGGTTGACGCCTCATCGTTTTTCATAGGCTTTGCCTAAGGGGTTTTAAAGATTTGTCTTTTCTTATTATTCAGGTCGATCTTGGAGAAAGAGGGACCAAAGTCACTTTTTAGAGGCTTGGGTCCAAATTTGGTTGGAGTTGCACCATCAAGGTAAGCATTAAGCTTTCCAGCTAGCCCATGCGAAGCAGTATGGAACACTGGGCCCTTTTGTACCAAAGGGTGATGCTGCTGACTGACCAGTGTCTTTCGCTGTGTTGAATTTGCCTAAATATAGTGGATATAGCAGATAGTCATTGAAAACTGTAGGTGTTTCTTCAGTGTGTAAAAGAAAGATTCTGCTTACTGTATTCTTCATATTCTTAAATGTGAAAATCTGCTGTAATTACCTTAATGTACTCTAAGTGTTCGCTACTCAAAGTATGGCACATGGCCAGCAGTGTTAGTATTGTCTGGGAGCTTGTTATAAACATACAGTCTCAGGTACAGCCCAGGCCTACATCAGAATCTGCTTTTTTTTTTTTTTTTTTTTTTTTGAGATGGAGTTTCGCTCTTGTTATCCAGGCTGGAGTGCAATGGCGCGATCTCGGCTCACCGCAACCTCCGCCTCCTGGGTTCAAGCAATTCTCCTGCCTCAGCCTCCTGAGTAGCTGGGATTACAGGCACTCTCCACCATGCCCAGCTAATTTTTGTATTTTTAGTAGAGACGGGGTTTCACCATGTTGACCAGGATGGTCTCGATCTCTTGACCTTGTGATCCACCCGCCTCGGCCTCCCAAAGTGCTGGGATTATAGGCGTGAGCCACCGCACCCGGCCTTTTTTTTTTTTTTTTTTTTTTTTTGAGATGGAGTTTTGCTCTTTAGCCCAGGCTGGAGTGCAGTGGCGTGATCTCGGCTCACCACAACCTCTGCCTCAGCCTCCCGAGTAGCTGGGACTACAGGCACGTGCCATAATGTCCAGCTGATTTTTGTATTTTTAGTAGAGACAAGATTTCACTATGTTGGCCAGGCTGGTCTCGAACTCCTGACCTCATGATCCACCCACCTTGGCCTCTCAAAATGCTGGGATTACAGGCGTGAGCTACTGCGCCCGACCAGGAAGACTTTTATAACACCATAATGATAAGTAGTTGAGATCCTAACCTGAAAAATACATTCTATGATTGATCGATTGGCCAGCAGAAGAAAGAATGCTTTCCCTGCATTGCTGGTGAAAGCAAGGAAAAATCCCAAGTGGCTGTTATCTCCAGCCCCAACAAGAGGGAAGACAGCAGGGGCAAAAGTCAAGAGAAAATGGGTGACAGGACCACTCTGCAATAGTCAAGGCAGGGGTGGGGGGAGGACCCTTTATGAAAACACAGGTATGATATGATGACTGTTCTGTGCGATCCTTGTCATCCAAAAACAGCTCAAATTATATTCAACATTCTCATTTTGGCACAAGGTGAAAAAGTGTGGTCTATTCTAGAAATATTTAAAAAAGTTAAACTTCCAATGTGTTGATGCTTAAAGGATCGGCATTTATCCAGAATGAAGAATGTAAAAGGACTTTGTGGATGTCTTCCCCAAATCTCACCTCCCTCGATTACTTCAGACACCTCTGTCATCACTAAATCATTTCTGGAGGGACAAACAAGGGCTTCCTGAACGCGCCTGTGGCAGGTTTCGGTTTTAGCACAGGCGAGGACGAGCTTTTTGGCTACATGGCAGCATTTTTCCTGTTTTATTTTCCTAAATTTTTCAGGTGTTCTGGAGGGACATAGAAAGTTGCACCATGATGATTTCTTTATAATGTTCTCTTTGTTCTAACAGGGCTGTATACTTTGCATGTTACTCCAAAGCCAAAGAGCAATTTAATGGCATTTTCGTGCCTAACAGCAATATTGTGCATATTTTCTCAGCTGGCTCTGCAGGTATGTTACCCTAGTGAGTGAAGAGAGGGTTTCTCTCTCGCTTTTCTAAAGCATGCATTGTGCCAAACAGTTTCTCCAGAAATTAGAAATTAGCTCCCTGCT
This sequence comes from Saimiri boliviensis, assembly GCF_048565385.1. Lineage (NCBI taxonomy): Eukaryota > Metazoa > Chordata > Mammalia > Primates > Cebidae > Saimiri > Saimiri boliviensis. Next base: position 8,464,782 of record NC_133459.1, read on the forward strand.
TCCTTTGCACCTAAAATCATTTTTCTAAAGCTTTGTTACAACTGATAAAATGAGTCAGAGCGGTTTGTAGCTTGATTTCATTTTCCTTGGCTACTAAAGCTCTTTATTTGCCCTCAGAATTTACTGCTGTATACATGCTACTGGTATTTCATACTTTGGGGGGGTTTGTTGTTGTTATTTGTTTTTGTTTTTTTGAGACGGAGTCTAGCTCTGTCACCCAGGCTGGAGTGCAGTGGCATGATTTCAGCTCACTGCAACCTCCACCTCCCGGGTTCAAGCAATTCTCCTTTCTCAGCCTCTCGAGTAGCTGGGATTACAGGCACCTGACACTATGCCCTGGTAAAATATATATATATATATTTTTTTTTTTTTTTTTTTTTTTTTTTTGAGACAGAGTTTCGCTCTTGTTACCCAGGCTGGAGTGCAATGGCGCGATCTCGGCTCACCGCAACCTCTGCCTCCTGGGTTCAGGCAATTCTCCTGCCTCAGCCTCCTGAGTAGCTGGGATTACAGGCACATGCCACCATGCCCAGCTAATTTTTTGTATTTTTAGTAGAGACAGGGTTTCACCATGTTGACCAGGATGGTCTCGATCTCTTGATCTCGTGATCCACCCGCCTCGGCCTCCCAAAGTGCTGGGATTACAGGCTTGAGCCACCACACTCGGCACAATATTTGTGTTTTTAGTAGAGATGGGGTTTCACTGTGTTGACCAGGCTGGTATTGAACTCCTGATCTCGTGATCCACCCCCCTCAGCCTCCCAAAGTGCTGGGATTATAAGCGTGAGCCACTGTGCCGGGCTTGTATTTCCTTCTTCTAAAGGAATAGTTATATGTCTTCCTGTTTCCCCATCAAGTTATTTTTTTCTTTTTTTTGACACAGAGTCTCATTCTTTTAGGATGAGACTGGAGTACAATGGTACGATCTCGGCTCACTGCAGCCTCCACCTCCCAAGCTAAAGTGATTCTTGTCCCTCAGCCTCCCGAGTAGCTGAGATTACAAGTAGTTGCCACCATGCCTGGCTAATTTTTGCATTTTTAGTAGAGACGGGGTTTCACCATGTTGCCCAGGCTGGTCTCAAACTCCTGACCTCAAGTGATCCACCCTCGGCCTCCCAAAGTGCTGTGGTTACAGGCATGAGCCACTGCACCCTCCTCCATGAGATGATTTTCTAAAATTAGAGCTGCTTTCTTCGTGATCCTCCCATGGGGATCCCACACACCCTGTATACAGTTGGCACCTTTTTTTTTTTTTTTTTTTTTTTTTGAGACAGAGTCTCACTCTGTCCCCAGACTGGAGTGCAGTGGTGCGATCTCAGCTCACTGCAACCTCCACCTCCTGGGTTCAAGCGATTCTGCCTCAGCCTCCCGAGTAGCTGGGACTATAGGCGCGTGCCACCATGCCTGGATAATTTTCTGTATTTTTAGTCAACACAGGATTTCACTGTGTTAGCCAGGATGGTCTCGATCTCCTGACCTCGTGATCTGCCCGCCTTGGCCTCCCAAAGTGCTAGGATTATGTGCAAGAGCCACCTCACCCGGCTCAGTTGGCACTCCTGACTCCAGCTCTGGGTGATGCAGTTAGGGTGCGGGGCTTACAGTGGAGTTTTCCAGTAGGGTCCGTGGCAGCTAGTAGGGCATCTGTTCTCTTTTGAGGGAACCATTTCACTTCCTACAGAAAAGTCACAGCAGGACTTTTCCCCACGATGTACCGGTTGCAAAACATGAACGTGTAGCTTTCTGAGAGAAGGCTCTTTATATAAAAGAGTCCATTTAAATAGAAGGGGTTTTTTTTAATTGGTTTTGTTTTGCTTTGATACAGGGTCTGGCTCTGTCGCCTAGGGTAGAGTGCAGTGGCATGATCCCAGCTCACTGCAGCCTCTACCGCCTGGGCTCAAGCCATCCTCCTGCCTCAGCCTCTCGAGTAGCTGGGACTACAGGCATACACCACTATGCCCAGCTAATTTTTCTGTATTTTTTGCAAAAATGGAGTTTAACCATGTTGCTCAAGCCAGTCTCAAACTCCTGAACTCAAGTGATCCACCTGCCTCAGTCTCCTAGAGTGCTGGGATTGCAGATGTGAGCCACCACTAGGCCGTGCCTAGAAAGATTGAATTGGCATTTTACAAACAATTTGCATCTCCTACCGGTCTGTAAGATGCACACCAGTTTTGACTGCTGTTGTTACTCCAAATACAAGTGCGACCAACCTGTCTGAATATTTACAGCTAATTATTTCTAGACCCTGAATAGAATTAAAGTTGGTTTATACAAGGAAGCCATTGCTGTGTAATACAGAGCTCCAAGGAGGAAAGGCAGAGTTCCAAAGCAGGTTGCTGTTCACTTAAAGATAGGCCAGCAGTGAGTTACCATGAGCTAAGAACTACTAATCCGCTTTGTGACTTTTGCCAAGTTAGTTTAGAAACAGCCCTTGGTAAATAAACAGGCCTTAAAGAAGTCCTTAAAACCAGTGGCATAGTATTTGATCCTAGTATCAAATTAATCTGCTCCCCCGGCACTGTGAAGAGCGTGAGGTATTAGAGAAGCGATACTGTGTGTCAGATTAATACCATGTTGTTGCTTTTCTTGATTGTCCTGGAATAGTTCACAGTGTTGAGGTGGGGAAGGTTTGGCTGGATGTGGTGGCTCATGCTTGTAATCCCAGCACTGTGGGAGGCTGAGGCTGGAGGAACACTTGAGCCCAGGAATTGAGAATAGCTTGAGCAACAAGAGAGACCCCTGTCTCTACAAAAAAAAAAAAAAAAAAAAAAGAGGCCGGGCGCGGTGGCTCAAGCCTGTAATCCCAGCACTTTGGGAGGCCGAGGCGGGTGGATCACAAGGTCAAGAGATCGAGACCATCCCGGTCAACATAGTGAAACCCCGTCTCTACTAAAAATACAAAAAATTAGCTGGGCATGGTGGCGCGTGCCTGTAATCCCAGCTACTCAGGAGGCTGAGGCAGGAGAATTGCCTGAACCCAGGAGGCGGAGGTTGCGGTGAGCCGAGATCGCGCCATTGCACTCCAGCCTGGGTAACAAGAGCGAAACTCCGTCTCAAAAAAAAAAAAAAAAAAATTAGATGGAGAAAGCTTACTGACAAAATGGTTCCTATAAGCAGATCAGTCTTAAAAGTTAACAAATTATTTCTGTATCTGAAGCTTATAAATTGGGGTTTAGAACTGATAAAATTTACAGTAGGAATCACATTAACACAAGTATCAACAGCACCACCTAGAGGTCGAAAAGACTAGAAGGGGTTCTAGAAAAATGAGAAACTTCTTTTAGATCCAGCAATACCAGTAAATGTTACACTTAATGGGGAAACCAAAGCTTCTATCTGCAGGAGAGAAATGTAACTGCTTCCTGCCATCTATGTTTATTAGGCCATTGAAATCCTGATTTCAAAGTTTAACATATGATAATAGACATCTTTAATAAGTATTGACCTTTACTGTTTTTTTTTTTCCAGCTTTTATCACAAATTCCTTAATGAATCCTATATGGATGGTTAAAACCCGAATGCAGCTAGAACGAAAGTAAGTAGTAAGGACTTTATTATTAACAAGTAATAACTTGTTCCTTAATAAAGGACTTTTGTGATTTTTTTTTTTTTTCCCTTCTGCAATTCCCCCTTATCTCTAAGGGATGAGATACAGAGTCCTTAGCTATCCCCCTCCGCGTTTTCTAAATCTAAGCACATGTGGGGCTCCTTCTGTATTGAGGTTTGTGCTGTGAGCATCACGGGAAGATGAGGGCTGACAGAGATGACAAATGGGAAGAAGGGGGTTTCTCTGGTTGTGTCCCCTGAGCCTGCCTTCTCAGATAGCCAGCGACTGTCCTTTGCAGACCCCACCCCAGTTGGAATGCTGTGGTTTCTTCTCAGATGGCCTCCCTTTCCAAAGAGAAGAGAGTAAAGGCAGAACATGGAATGTCCTCCCTCAGAAGGCTAATTTTAGTCTCCAAAGGCCCTCAGCTGTAATAGGCTTCTGCCCTAAAACTCCAGCCAGGGGTTTGTAACGTTTTGGCAGGCTGTGGATTCCTTTGGCAGTCTGGTGACACCTGCAGGCCCTGTTTAGAATAATGTTTGTTTGTTTGTTTGTTTGTTTGTTTGTTTGTTTGTTTTGAGACAGGCTCTCAGTTGTTGCCCAGGCTGAAGTGCAGTGGTACAATCTCAGCTCACTGCAACCTTTGCCTCCCGGGTGATTCATGTATTTTTTGAGAAAAGGTCTCATTTGTCCCCCAGCCCTGACCTCCCAGGCTCAAGCAATCCTCCTGCACCAGCCTCACATCCTCAGTAGTTAGAGACCACAGATACATGCCACCACACCCAGCTACCTTTGTTTTTCTTGTTGAGATGGATCTTGCCATGTTGTCCAGACTGGTCTCAACTCCTGGGCTCAAGCAGTCATCCCACCTCAGCTTCCCAAAGTGCTGGGATAACAGGCATAAGCCACCACACCAGGCCTTATAATAAGGTTTTTAAAGATACATTTATCAGTGATACAGTGGTATGCCTCTTTAACACGTTAACAAGATCTAGCAGTAGTCCAGTAACTACCATAATTTCTAAGAAGTGATGATAAACAGTGCCCTTTGATGTTTTCAACACATGTAATGTGACATGAAAATACTTCTATTTGTGTCAAATCACACGTACTGCTACTACTACCACCACCTCTACTATTGCCATCACCATCCTGCCACTGCTACTCCCACTACTACTATTACTACCACTGCTACTACTACTACCACCACTAATACTCCCACTACTACTACTACTGCCGCTACTACCACCACTAATACTTCCACCACCACTACTACTTCCGCTACTACTATTACTACCACTACTATTACCACTAATACTCCCACCACTACTACCACCACTACTACCACCACTAATACTCGCACCACCACTACTACTGCCACTAGTACTACAACCACTGCTACTGCCACCACTACTATTGCTAATACTGCCACTACTACTGCCACTACTGTTACTACCACCACCACTTCTACTACTGTGGCCTATTTGTCTTCATTCACAATTGAAGGAATGCTGATTTTGGTTTGGGATTAGGGTTAAAGATACCGTTTTCTCCCCAGTCCGCATGAAGGAACTACCAGCATTCTATTAAGCACCCCTATGTTGGCCAGGCACAGTGGCTCACACCTGTAATCCCAGCACTTTGGGAAGCTAAGGTGGTTGGATCATGAGGTCAGAAGTTCAAGACCAGCCTGGCTAAAGTGACAAAATCCCGTCTCTACTACAGATACAAAAATTAGCTAGGTGTGGCGGTGGGTACCTGTAACCCTAGCTACTCGGGCTTGAGAATCCTAGCTACTAGGGAGAATCGCTTGAACCCAGGAGGTGGAGGTTGCAGTGAGCTGAGATCACACCACTGCACTCCAGCCTGGGTGACAGAGTGAGACTCTGTCTGGAAAAAAAAAAAAAAAAAAAAACGCAGGCAGGGAGTGAGAACACCCTAGGAAGGGTAGGTAGGGGGCTGCAGTTGGTTTTTCTTTCTAATGACCGTGATAGCTTCTGCATGAGTCACTGACTCCAAGTCCCCCCCCCCCCCCCGCCCCTCTAACTCACATCAGGCCTAACCATTTGAAGAGACCACTTGCTCGGACTCTTTCAATGAATCTGTTCCTCTCAGGGTAAACTCCTAATTCAGCAGTCCTGTGATTTTCCAAAAATGTCATGTGCCTTTATACCTCTGTCTCCCATGTGTGCTGTCCCTCACCCGAGGTCTCCCCTCCCCTTCCTGGTCATGCTGTCACCTATCCTGGAAGCCTTTGGTAATTCCTCCTAATTCCAAGTGTTCCACGGTGTCCTTATGTCACTTCTGTTTAGCAAGGGATAAACAAGTCCGTCAGCTGAGAGCCTTTATGTGTGTTCTTGTCATTCCGCCTAATAATTACGGTGCTCAGAAGACTTTAGAACTTTGTTTGGGTGAGCTCTGTTAATATTTATCCCTCAGCAATGGATATTTGTTGCTTGCAGTAGTCAGTAGGGAAAAAGCAGGGAGCTTTGTCTAGGAGCTTACAGCTTTACAGATAAAAAAGAAAATTAGGCCAGGCGCGGTGGCTCACGATGGCCTATAATCCCAGCACTTTGGGAGGCTGAGGTGGGTGGATCATGAGGTCAAGAGATTGAGACCATCCTGGTAAACATGGTGAAACCCTGTCTCTACTAAAAATACAAAAATTAGCTGGGCCTGGTGGCGCTTGCCTGTAATCCCAGCTACTGAGGAGGCTGAGGGCAGAGAATTGCCTGAACCCAGGAGGCGGAGGTTGCAGTGAGCCGAGATCGCGCCATTGCACTCCAGCCTGGGTCTCTACAAAAAATACAAGAGTGAAACTCCGTCTCAAAAAAAAAAAAGAGAGAGAGGATTAAAGTTTGGTGGGATAAGGGTGCTGAGGGTGCCACTGGACCCTCAAGAGTCCCCAGTACGGGTTAGGTTAGGAGAGAGAAGGTTGGGAGAGCTTCAGAGGCAGCAGCACCCAACTATCATCTTCAGAATAGCCCCGGGGGCTTTGCCACATCTACTTCGAGAATCAAGACCATTCTCAGCAGTCAGATGTTGACATTCCAGAAAATGCCCACATTACCCTAAAGGGATACACAGTTATTGTGAAAGGCCCCAGAGGAACCCTGTGGAGGGACGTCAGTCACATCAGTGTAGAACTCAGTCTCTTTGGAAAGGGGAAAAAAGTGGCTCTGGGTGACAAATGGTGAGGTAACAGAAAGGAACTGGCTGCCATTCGGGCTGTTTGTAGTTATATAGAGAACGTGACCAAGGGTATTACACTGGGCTTCCCTTACAAGATGAGGTCTGCGTGTGTTCACTTCCCCATCAACGTTGTTTTCCAGGAGAATGGGTCTTTTGTTGAAATCCAAAGTTTCTTGGGTGAAAAATATATCTACAGGGTTCGGATGCGACCAGGTATTGCTTTTTCAGTATCTCGAGCCCAGAAAGATGAATTGAATCCTTGAAGGAAATGACATTGAGCTTGTTTCAACTTCGGTAGCCTTGATTCCACACGCCACAGCACTTAGAAACAAGGATATCAGGAAATTTTTGGACGATATCTATGTCTCTGAAGAAGGAACTGTTCAGCAGGCTGATGAATAAGATCTAAGAGTTGTCCAGCTATAGAAACAAAATGCCAGTTGATTCCTTAGACCTATTTGTGATATTTAAATAATGCAATAAATGACACTGATTTAGAAGACAAAAAAGAATAGCCAGGTGGGGGCAGCAGTGAAGAGCTGGGCAGAGAGAGGGTGAGTGAAATCTTGAGGCAAGAAAGCATGGTTAGACCAGCCACAGTGCCTCAAGACTGTAATCCCAGCACTTTGGGAGGCCAAGGTGGCCAGTTCACTTGAGCTCAGAAGTTTGAGACCAGCCTGGGCAACATGGTGAAACCCTGTCTCTACAAAAAATACAAAAATTAGCTGGGTGTGGTGGCATGCACCTGTAATCCCAGCTACTTGGGAGACTGAAGCAGGAGAATCACTTGAATCCAGAAGGTGGAGGCTGCAGTGAGCTGAAATCGCACTACTGCACTCCAGCCTCGGGGACAGAGTGAGTAAGAGTTCGTCTCAAAAAAAAGAAAAGAAAGCGTGGTTAGTTCTGGGGACCTGTAAGACAGGAAGTGTGGTTGGTGTGTACTATGTGCATCTGCGCCAGAGAAGGGAATTTTGGAAAGATAAGACTGGAGGAACAGGGGAGCCTAATCCTTCCCAGGCCTCAAAGGGAGTTTGGAGTTGGGTTTTGAGGGCAGTGGAAAGTCATCAGAGCAGTGGTCCTCAGGGAAAATGAGGATGGAGATGGGGGTATACTCTCCAGGGGACAGTCAGCAGCAAAGTTTGGAGACATGTGTAGTTTGCATAACTGGGGGTGGGTGTTTTTGGCGTCTAGTGTAAATAGAGGCTGGGTTGCTGCTAAACATCTACAAGGCACAGGACAGCCCCCTTCTCCCCTAACGGAATGGTCTAGCCCCAAATGTGAATGAATAGTGCCATGGGTAAGAAATTCTGCATGGTTCTGAGCACAGGAGTTGCATGGTTGGATTTGTGTTACAAAGGACACTGTGGCTTAGGAACGGGAACAGTCTATGGGGAGACGATGAAGAAGGGACAGAGGCCAGCTGAGACTGACTGAAGCTCAAAGAGGGCCTCAGGTCTTCGCCTCCTGGGAGGGGCCTGTGACGTGTGACTGGTGCACACCTAACTACACTCATCCAGTGGCCCACTCCCTGTCTTGCAGCCACAGTTCATAAATAGTTTATGTCCTGGGGTAGGAGCCTCTATACCTGAGGGTTTTCATTCACTAATTTTATAAATTTAGCAATAATAGAATTAAAACACACTATTCGGAAAGATGAGTGCTGTCAGAAATCTAATGAGAAGCCTCACCGACAGGTTGGAATGTTCCTATTTTTCTTTCTTACTATTTTTCTTTCTTTCTTTTTTTTTTTTTTTTTTTTTTGTTTGGAGAGATGGGGCCTCACTACATTGGCCAGGCTGGTCTTGAACTCCTGGCCTCAAGCAGTCGTCCTACCTCGGCCTCCCAAAGTGCTGGGATTACAGATGTGAGCCACTGCGCCTGGCTCTTGTGATCATCCTTTACCTTTAACTTAGTCCTGTATTCCACTGACAGCATTGCCCGCGTGTCATGGCTTGTGACTGTTAATCTAGCGGATGTGCCACGGTCAGCTTTCTGGATTGTTCTGTTTTGGATTTGTAGGTCCTCTGTGATGAGTCTTACTGCTCCCTGCAGCTCTTGCTAAAATTAGGTCAAATGCTAATGTTTTTATGAACATGTTTCTGTGACTCTTGATACAGATGTAATAGCTAGTATTCTGTGGGCCTGTCAGGTATCCCAGCTAATTGGTCTGGCCTCACCGTGGGCTAAGGATCAGCTGACAACAGTACAAAGATACGTGGGAAAAACGCTCCTCAAACCGTTTTTCCTCCACTGTCACACCACAGCAGTCATTGACCCAGAAGATGACCTCCGTGACCAAACATGCAGGGCTCTTCTCCCCGACACACAAGCAGCAGACACCAGCTGGATGTCCTTTTGTTCAGTGCCAACACTGTGTACCTGGAGATAGCGTCAGAGTCCACAGTTTGAGGGCTCGGTCCCCAGGACTGCCCACCCCCACCCACCCACACACCAGTTGCATGTCTGGGCCTTCCAGGGAATCACTTCATGTTGACTGGTTTGTTATAAAGGATATTGCAAAGATACAGAAGAAGAGACAGGTAGGGCCAGGTACAGAGTAAGGGACGGGGAACTTTCATACCCTCCCTGGGGGCCACCTTCCAGGAGCCTCCACTGAGTCCTCTCTGGAAGCTCCCTGAAGTCTGTCCTCTTGGGTTTTTATGGGAGCTTCATGCCAGCATTCCTTCCTGCAGGGGATAGGAGTGGATTCTCATGGAGTAAGACCAACAATCAGAAAGGTGTAGGGACATTAGAGAATGGCCTTGGGGCAAGTGAAAGGAGGACAAGGGACTCTCAGAGGCTGCCCTGAGTCCTCACACACCCTACATTGTAACAAAAGGCAAGGGCTATGGGAACCAGGGGCCAGGAATGGAGACGAAAACCAGTATCTATCCGAACACCGTAAGGAAGACCCGTTTCTCCTACTGTGTGGTGTCTCTGTGTATTCCACCATGATATGTCTCCTTAGCCTATGCTGGTCTCTTTTACGCAGAGTGAGGGGCTCTAAGCAGATGAATACACTCCAGTGTGCTCGCTACGTTTACCGGACCGAAGGCATTCGTGGCTTCTATAGAGGATTAACTGCCTCGTATGCTGGAATTTCCGAAACGATAATCTGCTTTGCTATTTATGAAAGTTTAAAGAAGTATCTGAAAGAAGCTCCATTGGCGTCTTCTGCAAACGGGACTGAGAAAAATTCCACAGGTTTTTTTGGACTTATGGCAGCTGCTGCTCTTTCTAAGGGCTGTGCCTCCTGCATTGCTTATCCACACGGTACGTGTTGCTTTTGTTCTTCCAGAACACTAGAACAGCTGTCAGGGTTGTCATTTGTGGGTATATCTAGACCTCCGTGGCACGCATTGAAGCGCAGGGTCCCTGCAGGTAAGGCCAGTGAAACAGGCACTAACTTCATGGACGTGGGTCATGCTGGGGGTGGGGTACTCGAACTTACCTCCAGCTGGTTGTGGCCAAAACTTGCTGTTCAGAAATGCAGACCCTGGGTTGCTGAACTTCTACTGTTTTCAGAGATGCTAAAAATCTGGATTTTATTTAATTTTATTTATATTAAATTATTTTGATACTTTGAATCAAAATAATATGGGAGCCAAACTTAAAGATCACTCAGCCTCCACTTTTAATGGAACCTTCAGTAAGGTGACTTTGGGTAAGTTTATTTTTTTAAGTTATAGAATTGTTGACCTACTGACCTACTTATTGTGCGATGAAAAACAGGTTTATTTTCATAAACTTACTGTACTGTCAACTGTGACAAATGCACATGGTCAACTCAGTAACAGGTGCTGAATCTCCCTCGTGTGCTGGGGCGCTAAGCTGACTCCAAAGGACACCTGAGAAAAGAGGTCACTGAGGCCTGCCAGGGCCTGAGGTCCATGTGAGGGCAGGCGTGATAAATGTCCAACTGTGGGCACCTGGGAGGCAGGGCCAGATGGGCAAAGGCTGGCAAAAGGAGAGGGTGGCTTTTGAGTTGGACAGAGTAAACAGGTTTGCAGGAGGAGGAGAAAACTGAAAAGTGTAAGAAAAGAATTTGTTGAATATACTGCATCCTTCATGCAAATTACACCTTCAGAGAAATTAGTACTTGCTTAATTGGGAGTAACATTAAGTCCCATTCAAACTAAGCTTTTTTTTTTAACCCCTTAAAAGTTATTTTGCTGTAATCCCAGAACTTTGGGAGGCCAAGGTGGGCAGATCACCTGAGATCAGGAGTTCAAAACCAGCCTGGCCAACATGGTGAAACCTCGTCTCTACTAAAAATACAAAAATTAACCGGGCATGATGGCAGGTGCCTGTAATCCCAGCTACGCAGGAGGCTGAGGCAAGAGAATCACTTGAACCCAGGAGGCAGAGGTTGCAGTGAGCCGAGATCACAGCATTGCACTCCAGCCTGGGTGACAGAGCAAGATTCTGCCTTAAAAAAAAAAAAAAAAAAAAAAAAAAAAAAAAGTGATTTTGCACTTGTGTGTCTATGTAAGCATCCATAGTTGACCAAATCCTAGAGTTGGAACAGGTTCTAAAAATAACTTAATTTTTCATTGTCTCTCTAGGTATGTGACTCTTTTGTCCAAATACAGCTGAGATGGGAAATAGGTATAGTTGTAAACTTGGCGATTTATTTTTTGAGAAAGAGTCTTGCTCGCTCTGTGGCTCAGGCCTAGCATGCAGTGGTGTGATCCCGGCTCACTGCAACATCCACCTCCCCGGTTCAAGGGAACCTCATTCCTCTGCCACTCTAATAGTAGAGTGACTGCACCACCACGCCCTGCTAATTTTTGTATTTTTAGTAGAGATGGGGTTTCACCATGTTGGCCAGGCTGGTCTCCAGTGCCTGGGCTCAAGTGATCTGCCCGCCTCTGCCTCCCAAAGTTCTGGGATTACAGGCGTGAGCCACCGCGCCTGGCCTAACCTTGACAGTTTTAAAGCTGCATGTTGTGGATTCTTTCCCCACTCAATATCTGGTGTAAAGTAGGTCTTTCTCTCTCTGCAGAAGTCATAAGGACGAGGCTCCGGGAGGAGGGCACCAAGTACAAGTCCTTTGTTCAGACGGCGCGCCTGGTGTTCCGGGAAGAAGGCTACCTCGCCTTTTATAGAGGACTCTTTGCCCAGCTCATCCGGCAGATCCCAAATACTGCCATTGTGTTGTCTACTTACGAGTTAATTGTGTACCTGTTAGAAGACCGTACTCAGTAACAGGCCAGAAAATTTTGCTCTAGAAGAATAAAACTGAAAAACTCTAGAGAATTTTTTTTTCCCCATTGATGTTTAGAATGAGTGAGACTGAAACAGGAAAGGCCATAAAATGTCTGGCTCATGTCACCTCTTGGACATTTCCTTTTGGATTCATGCTTTCTGGAAGGTTTAAATTCATTAACGTTAATAGTTAATTATAACTTTTTTTTTTAACTTAAGAGGATTCAGGGTTAAGCAGCAACTAAATTAAATCATGCTATTTAATTTAAGTATACATTTGGCTCGCGTCCTCTTTTATGGTCACTATACTACGAAGGATTTAAGTAGTTCAGAGAAACATGCCCTAGAAATGCAGAGAAAAATGATAAAGTCAGAAAACAACTTGTTTTGTGATCTGACTTTAAGATCTTGCACTGCTAGACAGGGAAGAAATGTCACATTTTGGCCGGGTGTGGTGGCTCATGCTGGTAATCCTAGTACTTTGGGAGCCAAGGTGGGTGGATCATCTGAGGTCAGGAGTTTAAGACCAGCCTGGCCAACGTGGTGAAACCCTGTCTCCATTAAAAATACAAAAATTAGCCAGGTGTGGTAGTGTGCAACTGTAATCCCAGCTACTTGGGAGGCTGAGGCAGGAGAATCGCTTGAATCCCGGGGGGCAGGAGGGCAGAAGTTTCAGTGAACCGAGATCACACCACTTCACTCCAGCCTGGGTGAAAGAGTGAGACTCCATCTCAAAAAAAAAAAAAAAAAAAAAAAAGTGTCACATTTTGATGGTGGTGTATGGACCAGGACAAATTTCCCAGCAGTTTTTCCTCCTTTGCCCATTTCCAATTACATGCAGGTTGATCATCTAAGCTTTCAGACTACTGAGATGAATATATATCTTTCCTTTTATCTTTCTTTTTTTTGAGACTGAGTTTTTGTTCTTGCTGCCCAGGCTGGAGTGCAATGGCACAATCTCAGCTCACCACAACCTCCGCCTCCCAAGTTCAAGTGATTATCCTGCCTCAGCTTCCCAAATAGGTGGGATGATAGGCATACGCCACCATGCCCGGCTAATTTTGTATTTTTTAGTAGAGACAGGGTTTCTCCACGTTGGTCAGGCTGGTTTCCTGACCACAGGTAATCCGCCCACCTTGGCCTCCCAAAGGGCTGGGATTACAGGCCTGAGCCACCACGCCCGGCCGAATATATATCTTTCTGACAGTAAATAAGCTATAAAAGATTTCCTGAAGTATCCTCTTCTCCCTACTTTAAAGCAAAGACAAGAGTTTGTTATTTTTATTTTTTTTTTGAGATGGAGTTTCGCTCTTGTCACCCAGGCTGGAATGCAATGGCATGATCTCAGCCCACTGAAACCTCTGCCTCCTGGGTTCAGGCTATTTTCCTACCTCAGCCTCCCTAGTAGCTGGGATTGCAGGCATGTGCCACCACGCTCGACTAATTTTCTGTTTTTTTTAGTAGAGATGGGTCAGGCTGGTCTGGAACTCCTGACCTCAGGTGGTCCGCGCATTTCGGCCTCCCTAAGTGCTGGTATAGCTGTGCCATCCCACCTGGCCCAAAGGCAAGAATTTTTAAAGAACCGTTGTCTCAGTGGCACACAGGCCTCCTGGATATAGTTCCAGAAGTTAAGACCAGGTACCTTGTTAAGTGTGAGACAGCGCAGCTGCCATATTTGGCTGTGAATCCAGAGTGTGTTGAAGAACAGCTATTCCCAGTGAGGTCTTTCACCCTGTGCCCAGACGGATCTCTGCTCTTGCAGAAAAGGACCACAACACAGCACTCTGGGTCACCCATCGGAAGAGCTCACCTTTATTCTGATAGAAAGCGCTGGGATTGTTTAAATATCCTAGTTCAACATTCAAAAAAGAAATTACCAGATGTTACCCCCTTGGATTTTAAAGCAAATTTAATAAGGGAACAAAAAGATGACACTAGGAAGACCAGTAAAACCCACAGTCCTTGCATTAGTTCTTTCACTGGAATTTCAGTATATTGTACGTGAAGGTTGTTTTTCAATCTGAATGTCTAGAAAGATACTCATTTCTAACACCTATGCACTGTAGTTTCAGATCTAATTGCAAACACTCTGGTGGGGTTAAAAGGATATTTCCAAGTTATGTTTACTTTTATTCACCTTTATATAGTCATAAGGGAAATTAACTGGTATTCTTGACTCTCTATTATAGTTTGCTCCAACTACTATGAAGAAGTCAAAATGAGTGACTTTAGTGAAGCTTCTGCACTTCTAAAATACATGACAGGAATGCTATTCCGGAAGCTTATTATTATTATTTTTTTTAAAACGGAGTTTCGCTCTTGTTGACCAGTTGGAGTGCAATGGCGTGATCTCAGCTCACCGCAACCTCTGCCTCCGAGGTTTGAGCGATTCTCCTGCCTCAGCCTCCCGAGGAGCTGGGATTACAGGCATGCACCACCATGGCTGGCTAATTTTGTATTTTTAGTAGAGATGGGGTTTCTCCATGCCGATCAGGCTAATCTTGAATTCCTGAGCTCAGGTGATCCACCCACCTCAGCCTCCCAAAGTACTGGGATTACAGGTGTGAGCCACCAAGCCGGCCCAGAAGCTTTTTGATTTTTTTGTTGTTGTTTGAGATGGAGTCTCTGTCTCTTCCAGGCTGGAGTGCAGTGGCGCAATCTCAGCTCACTGCAGCCTCTGCCTCCCGGTCTCAAGCAATTCTCCTGTCTTAGCCTCCCGAGTAGCTAGGACGACAGGTGTGCACCACCACACTCATAATTTTAGTAGAGGTGGGTTTCACCCTGTCAGCTAGGCTGGTCTCGAACTCCTGACCTCAGGTGATCTGCCTGCCTCAGCCTCCCAAAGTACTGGGATTACAGGTGTGAGCCACCATGCCTGGCCCCACCCCCTGCTTTTTGTTTTTTCTCTTTTTTTGAAACACGGTATCACTCAGTCACTAAAGCTGGATACAGTGGCAAAGTCATAGCTCACTATGACCTCAAATTCCTGGGCACAAGCGATCCTCCCACCTCAGCCTCCCAAGTAGCTTGGACCACAGGAAAGAACCACCATGCCCAGCTAATGTTTTTTTTTTCATTTTTGCGCAGATGAGGTTTTGTTATGTTGCCCAGGCTGGTCTCAGACTCCTGACCTGAAGCAATCCTAACCTCCTCAGCCTCCCAAAGCACTGGGATTACAGAGTGATGTCTTATTTTCATATTCACATTCCTTTTTTTTTTTTTTTTTTTTTTTTTTTCAGACGGAGTTTCGCTCTTGTTACCCAGGCTGGAGTGCAATGGCGCGATCTTGGCTCACCGCAACCTCCGCCTCCTGGGTTCAGGCAATTCTCCTGCCTCAGCCTCCTGAGTAGCTGGGATTACAGGCACGCGCCACCACGCCCAGCTAATTTTTTGTATTTTTAGTAGAGATGGGGTTTCACCATGTTGACCAGGATGGTCTCGATCTCTCGACCTCGTGATCCACCCGCCTCGGCCTCCCAAAGTGCTGGGATTACAGGCTTGGGCCACCACGCCCGGCCTCACATTCCTATTTTAATATTCATATTCCATGATGGCACTTAGCAACTTCCTCCCATATCCATATTAAAACGCGTTTTTCAAGATATAAAGGTGTAAAATTGCTTCATTTTTCACTCATTCTTGAATGAATAAATTTGGTATTAACCTATTATTATAATTTTAGTTTCTGCTTCTCTTGTCCCAGGGCATTGAAATGCAAGTTGCTTAAGCACCCAAAGTAGGAAAGAAGTGATGCTTCCTCTCTAAAGGGGCTCATTAGATTTAAAAATGGGAAATAATCTGTGGTTTTTCTCTTAATTTATATGGATATATAGGAGGTGCATATTGTGTACGTGAGATGTTTTGATATGGGCATGCATCGTGAAATAAGCACATCATGAAGAATGAGGTATCCCTCTCTTCAAGCATTTAACCATTGAGTTGCAAGCAATCCAGTTACACTGTGTTAATTTGAAATGTACAGTTAATGTCTTGGCTAGGTGGTTCACACCTACAATCCCAACACTTTGGAAGGGGGAGGCAGGCAGATCACTTGTGCTCAGGAGTTTGAAACCAGCCTGGCAACATGCCGAAACCTTGTCTTTATTTTAAAAATGAAAAAAGCTGGGTGCAGTGGTGTGCACCTGTGGTCTTAGCTACTCCGGAGGCTGAGGCAGGAGAATGGCCTGAGCCCAGGAGATGGAGGTTGCAGTGAGCCGAGATGGCGCCATTGCAGTCCAGCTTGGGTGACAGGAGTGACCAGTCTCAAAAAAAAAAAAAAAAAGTAGTTAAATTATTAATGACTGCTGGGTGTGGTGGCTCACACCTGTAATCTTAGCACTTTGGGAGGCAGAGGCAGGCGGATCACCTAAGGTTAGGAGTTCGAGACCAGCCTGACCAACATGCTGAAACCCCGTCTCTACTAAAAATACAAAATTAGGCAGGCATGGTGATAAGTGCCTGTAATCCCAACTCACGCCTGTCATCCCAGCACTTTGGGAGGCTGAAGTGGGAGAATTGCTTGAGGCCAGGAGTTCGAGGCCAGGAGTTCAAGGCCAGCGTGGGCAACACAGGGAGACCCCGTCTTTACAAAAAAATCAGCTGAGCATGTACCTGTAGTCCCAGCTACTTGGGAGGCTGAGATGGGGGAATCCCTTGAGCCCAGGAGATCGAGGCTACAGTGAGCGGTGAGATCATGCCACTGCACTCTGACCTGGATGACACAGCAAGAGGGGCATCTGAGCCTGTGGAGTGGTCTGACTCCAAAGTCAAGATTTGGCAAACTTCCATTCCATTTACTTAAGAATTACAGATCCACAGAGGATGTTGCCTTTCAAGATGTGCCTGAACTAATGCACATAACAGAATCGGCCACATAGATTACACCGTCCTTCCTTTGGGTGGGACATGCAAACTAAATCTTCCTTGAGAAGCAAATGGTACTTTTTTTGTTTTTGTCGTTTTGTTTTTTTGAGACAGAGTCTCGCTCCATCCCACAGGCTGGAGTGCAGTGGCACGATCTCGGCTCACTGCAACCTCCGCCTCCCGGGTTCAAGTGATTCTCCTGCCTCAGCCTCCTGAATGCCTGGGACCACAGGCGCCTGCCACCGTGCCTGGCTAATTTTTGTGTTTTTGGTAGAGACGGGGTTTCACCTTGTTGGTTAGGCTGGTCTCGAACTTCTGACCTCAGGTGATCTACCCTCCTTGGCCTCCCAAAGTGCTGGGATAACAGGCATGAGCCACTGTGCCTGGCCAGCAAATGGTACTTAAACCCAATGCCTGCTCTTTTGAGGGAAGATACACCTTAGATCATTTGCTTGTTAGCTCATGGCTGGTGAAAGCATCAAGACCACATGGAAAGGCTTTTGCTGGGTTACTCACAAGAAAGAGGAGTTCCAGACCAAGCGAACCTCCAGGTTTCCTGTCTGGTTCACTCCAGTCCTTCCCACCTAGTGAATGTGCATGATTTGAGTGTGAACAGATGAACTGGCTGCAAGAGTAAAAAAAAAAATTGGCCTCAATCCATCACTACCCACAAAGAGTTTACATTGTTAACCTCAATAAAACAAAGCTGTCAGAACACTGGAAGTATTGTGTAATTGGATACAAATATTTTCTGTTTAATTTTTAAAAGCTAGTAATTTAGCTGAAATCGATAATGAAACAGTGACTTCCTCTCAAATCTCCCACCACCAGCTAATCAGTTTGCAGTTCAGCATTACCCATTCTCCACTTCCCACAAACACATAAAGCTTTATTAAGCTGTGGATGTTATTTAAAAATCAATCTGCATGTTTTTTGTTGTTCTCGTTTTTTGTTGTTCTCGTTTTTGTTTTTTCGAGAAAGAATCTCCCTCTGTCACCCAGGCTGGAGGGCAGTGGCCTGATCTTGACTCATTGCAACCTCTGCCTCTCAGGTTCAAGCAATTCTCGTGCCTCAGACTCCCGAGTAGCTAGGATTACAAGCGTACACCACCACGCCCAGCTAATTTTTGTATTTTCAGTAGAGATGGGATTTCACCATGTTGCCCAGGCTGGTCTTGAACTTCTGACCTCAGGTGATCTGCCCACTCGGCCTCCCAAAGTGCTGGAATTAGTATTGTGAGTCACTGCTCTCCACCCGCATGTTGCTTTTTTTCCTCAGAATAATTAGTAATAGTAACATAGCATGTTGCTTTTTTTAAAAAAAAAATGTATCGTCCATCTATGCCAATAACTCCAGGTCTGGCATTCTTTCCAATGGCTGCATTATGTTCCGAAGTATAGCTGTCCTATGATTTATACAACCACATCCCTATCCGTGGATGATCGTGTTTCTAAAAAGCTAGTTTTTCAACCTTTGGAGCAGCTTAACAGCACTGGGCGCATAGGCTGGGTTTGGCTAGAAAGGATTAGCGAGGGGGAAAAGGCTCATTACAAGCAGTTGTGTACGCTGGAGATGCTCCCCTTGGCAGAAGGTCGGTGGACTTTCTGACGCCCGACCTCCCTGCCTGGCGGCAGGCGCGTGAGACAGAGGGCGTGGCTTTCCCGCCGAGCTCCGCGCCCCGCCCTCTCCGGGCAGCCTTCCACCTCCGGCCGCGTGGGGGCGCTCCCGGGCCGGCGCAGTCGCTGCCGCCGCCGCCCCGCCCAGCCAGGCTCACTCCGCGCCCCGATTGGCTGCGCGGCGGGAGCGCGCGGAGTCAGGGGGCGGGCCCGCGCCCGCTACAAAGCGGCGAAGGTCACGGCGCGAGGAGGCGCGCGCCGCAGCCCCGCGTCCCGCCCGCGGCCCGTGCCCACGGCGTCGCCGCCGTCCGCCCGCCTGCCCTCCTGCCTGCCCGCCTGCCGTCCTTCCGTGCGGGGAGCCATGGAGGGAGTGAGCGCGCTGCTGGCCCGCTGCCCCACAGCCGGCCTGGCCGGCGGCCTGGGGGTCACGGCGTGCGCCGCGGCCGGCGTGCTTCTCTACCGGATCGCGCGGAGGTGAGTGCACGGCTCGGCCCCACGCGGCCCTCGGCGCCGCCCGCCGGGCCCGCCCCCGCGCCGCCCCGGCCCGCTGCCCGCCTCGGCGGGGACCCGGCCTGCTCGCGGGCGCGCGGAGACCCCCGGTGCGCGCCTCCGGCCCCCGAGACCGGATTGGGACTGCGGTCGGGAAGCGGCTACGGAGTCGGGGGCGGGGCGGGGACTCCGGGAACGTAGGTGCGGGCGGGAGCGCGGCGCGGGGGCCACAAACTTCCTCTGGGAGCCGCGCGGGGCTGGAGCCGGTGCGCGCGGGCCGCCCCTACCCTCAGCCCCACGCCGGGCCCTGGTAGACCGCGGTCTGGCGATCGCGGCTGGCGCTTGCCGCTCTTGGTGTGACGTCCCGGGTGTTTTCCTACACGCCTCACATCCGCGCGTTTCAGAGCCGCAGCCCCAGCTTCCCCGAGAGCAGCTGAGGGACAGGGAGGCTGAGCAAATTGACATTAATGAGAGGAATCATGGTTTGAGCCGATGGAGCCTGTAGGGTAGATCCCTAAGCCGGGCCGCCTCCCAGACGTGGGCAAGGCCTGAGATGCTTCAAAGCCTGTCAAGAGGGGCCGGGGCCACCCTCATCCATGCCCGGCTCACGGGTCATGCGGGTCCCCGTGTTCAGATCCGGCCTCTTATTTTTCTTTTCTTTTTTTTTTTTTTGAGACGGAGTTTCGCCCTTGACCAAGCTGGAGTGCAATGGCGCGATCTCGGCTCACTGTAACCTCCACCTCCCGGGTTCAAGCGATTCTCCTGCCTCAGCCTCCCGAATAGGTGGGATTACAGGCATGTGCCACCACATCCGACTAATTCTGTGTATTTTTAGTAGAAACGGGGTTTCGCCATGTTAGCCGGGCTGGTCTCAAACTCCTGACCTCGGGTGATCCGCCCTCCTCCTGCTCCCAAAGTACTGGAATTACAGGCGTGAGCCACCGTGCCTGCCCAGATCTGGCTTCTTTCATTGGCCTTCATCGCCAGGGATAAAAGCTTCGTGGCCTCTTGCTTCAGCAGAGCCTTGCTGGTAGCTTACTGTTTCTCCACTTGATCCACCTTTCCAGAGGGCAGGGGGAAATGGGGGTTGTGAGAGCATCCTGGAAAGAGTGGGTGGGTTTGCAGCTTCCGCAAGGGATGCAGGAAGCTCACCCACTTAGATAGAAGGGGTGAAGGGACTTGCCCACTCAGCAGCAAGTGACAGAGCTAAGATTTGAACCCTGACCATCTGGCTGGTCTGTTTGTTCTTCCTTAACCCATAACCGGTGCTGCTTCTCTCTTCCAGGAGGAAAGCAGGGAAAAAGAATTGCAGGTGGTTGAGTCACAGGCTTCCCAGAGGAGAAAGGGATGGGAGGGACATCAGCTGTGTCTGGTGGATGGGCCAGATGTGACTGAGGAGGGTAGGTGGGGGTTGAGGGACCCCCGCCCGTGGGTCCGTGACAACCCAAGTCTCTCTATATCAGTTTCTCCTGGATTTCTGGAAGCTGAGCATCTGCAGGACCAGCTGGTCCAAGCCGGTGGTTTGATAGCCAGGGGACTGAGGTCCACAGACCTCAGGTGATTTGCTCTGATTCCCAGAGCATGTTGGCAGCTGAGCTGGTCCAGCACCCGGTGTTTTCCTGGATGATGCTGCCTCTCAGCTAACCCAGGATGGGGGATGTTGCCCCAAGGATCAGAGCTTGGGTGAGGGCATGGCCTCCCAGCCACACAGCACCTCCCTTGCATTTATTGAGGCTGGACACTGCAGCCATCCTCAGGGGTCCTGTCTCCCCTTCCTGCCCTGCTGGCGCAGCTTTCCATCTCCTGGGAACAAGAGTTTGGGGCCTTGGAGAAGTATTGGGCTAGCTGGTGCCAGGGGAGTTAGGAGGGTGCCTGGAAGTCCTTTCACGCCGCTGACAACACCAGCGGGTCATGGTGTGATGCTGGGACCATTGCTGTGGATTGGGCCAAGAAAGGCCAGCCCTTCCCAGGAGGCTTTAAGATGTCCTCACAGAACACTGCATTTCACCTGGTGGTCATAAATTGGCCACTGTCACAATTCAGAAGCCACATCAGCCTAGCAAGAGGCTGAGCCTTCCTCCCTCTGAGGAGGAGAGTGCCGTGCCAGCCAGGAAAGAAGCATGGACTCTGGCTGCAGTGTGGGTTTTGAATGACCCTCGGGAAGGCGTGTAAGGAGAGCTGTTTTTGGAAGGCGACTTGGCTGGGTGGGTGTTTGCAGGCTCAGCATAGAGATAGCAGAGAGGAGGATGTAGAAGGAGCGAGCAGGTCAGCCCCTCCTTGTGCTTTAGGACTGGCAGAGGCACCTGGGCAGGAGGCCGCTTCTCTGAAGGACTGAGTCCTCCCACAGCCTCAGTCAGGGCCCACCCTGGCTCCCCCATTCATGGAGTCCTCTCGCCCCCATGATTGTTACTGATGGGAGCAGCTGATGACAGCTATAAGCACCGCACACTGTCTTCTCATGAAACTGCCAGGGCATGCCCTACTGTTATCCCATTTTACAGATGAGGAAGCCAAAGCTTGGGGAGGTTGGGCTACCTGCCCCACATCAACTGGCTGTCAAATGGTAGGACCCTGCCTCGCACCAGAACTTGTCAGCCCAGCTTCCGGCTCCGGGGCTCACAGAGCACCTTGACTGCTTCTCTGCACCCATGGGAAGCCACCAGGGTCAGCACAGTCACAGGGCAGACGCCCCAGTTCCACTTCCCTGTGTCCAGGCCATTGTGAAGGTTGTGGCTTCCTAGGCCTCCCTGTCGCCTGGACGCTGTTGCTCGGTTGCCTGTCCTCAGCCCTCTTCAAATGATGCCCAGGATCCGTGCCCTGCCAGCACATCCCTGCACATACCGCTGTCCCGCCTCCGAGGCTTTGTTGGTGTTTACTGGGATTGTCTCCTTTCTAGTGTTTGGGGACAAAGAGGATGCAGCCTCCCAGAGGATATGCAGCAGAGCCTCACTCTGAAGTCAGAGTCCCCTGTAACGGCCCCTCTTGTTTCCAGGCTTACCCCTCCCACTCACTCTCCTGCTGTGGCATGCTCTCCCTGAGCGACCACTGCACCCTGGGCACACATTGGGTGGTCCCCTCCCTCTGCTGTTTGTCCTGCTGGCGAGCACAGCTGTGCTTCGGGGCGACAGCAGATGCACCCATCATTGGCCTCTGTCCTGTGGCATCTGTCACCAGCTGCCCTGTGAGGTCGTCGCTCCTGCGTTGCTCATGTTGCATCTCTGCCAGCCTAGCGTGGTGCTTGTGAAACTGATGGGACGTTCCACTTGCACCAGGCTGGGGTCTGTTCCCCAGAAGGGTGGATTTGGGGCGTTTTCCATCTTGGTGTTGGAGTTACTGCTGTGGATTTAAGTGTGTTTTGCTTGGAGATGGGCTGGAGGCCTGGCAGTGCTACATTCTGAATTGCATTTTGATGCTGCTGTTGCTGAAGCCCAGGAGGCCCCTTCTCAGGTCCTTCTGGTTCAGTGAGACATGGCGTTGCCCACAGAAGCAGGAAGTATAGGTGAGGAGCTGCCTGGGAAGCTGTCCTGGGATGTCCTTGTGGGAGGCTGGCCTCTGGCTCCCTGGGTCCCTGCAGGAACCTGACTCTCAGTCTTTCCACCCCCACTGGGTGTCCAAGGTCCCAAGCAATGCACTGGGCCCCTGTCTGAGGAGGCTGTGATTTCTCATGGCTTGGCAGAGACTCTGGGAGATGTCCAGCCTGCTACGGCCACTCAGCTCCCCAGAGCAGGGACCAAGCCCCATCCAGTGCCACTTTTAGCAGGTGTCTGATTCCTGACACGTTCCTGGGCCGAGGACCCAGTGCTAGGTTCACACCTAGAACAGAGCCCTTCCCACCTGCAGGGAAGAGTGAGGCGTCGCGTGGGAGCTTTGTTTTAGTATTTGTCTGGACTCAGGAGTGGTGTCATCGTTAGGGACACATGCCCATCTTGTTTACCCTCAGTGTGTGTGCTGGGCTTGTGGGCAGGGCGGGTACAGAGCCCTGGCTGTTTCCAAGGGACCCATATCCCCTGGGCGACCTCAGGCTCCCCAGGGGCTCAGCATCAAGCTAGCAGGAGCTGGGAGAGTGGCCTCCAGGCCCTCATGTCTGCCCACCCAATGGGACGCATAGGCTCAGCTGCTGTCCCCCTAGAGCTGGGACGGTTGTGGGCAGGGGCAGCCCCTCCCAGCCCGAGTTCCTTTCTTGCTTGTGTTGCAGGGACATTCTGTCATGTCACCTTAAACCTTGTCCACCAACTATGGTTTGTCCCAGAGCCAAGTTAAGGACAGAGTCTGCTGGCTTGCAGAAGAGAAGTGGGCTGAGGATTTTTCAGGGAAATTTGGGGGCATCTCCCAGAGCAAAATCAGGGCCCAGCCTAGGTGGCTCAGAAGAGATTGGCCCAGATGCTGCCTCAGCAGGCTTGGCAGAGGCCAGCGGCCAGGACTGCCCCCACCTGCGTGGGGACCTTGTCTGAGCCATAGACAATGTTTCATATTCAGTCACATGTCTGAAGCCACCGAGCTGGCACCGGGGGGCCTGCAATTCATGCCCAGCTCCCTGTCACCCCCTCCCTACCTGCCTCTCGGGAACTTTCAGGGCTCCCCCCAAAAGGCACTGTGGGAGAGAACCGCTGGCAGGTAGGTCCCACCTGACCAAAGTGGTCGGCAGCTGCTCTGGCCCCGAGAGAGCCCACCCCAACTCTGGCAGGGATTACCAAGGGCTGAGAGTGACAGGAGCTGGAGCTACTGGCCCCAGGGACAAGAGCTAATCCCTTGCCTCCCCCTCCACTTCCAGGCTGGCACATTCTAGATGAGTGGAGCCATTTCCCTAGCAACAGAGCTGGAGATTCCGAGTGGAAACATGACTTCCTGGGGTGGGCGGGGCTTCATGGCAGGCACCCTGGACAGAAGCCACAGCCCCTGCTCAGCTGTCATTGGTCCCCCAGACAGGCTCAAGGGTTGACCTTCCTTTTCAAACAGAGAGAGAGAGCTGAGGTGCCCTTCGTGGGGATAGGAGGCCCATCACCCGAAGGCAGTTGGGTGCAGAGCCTTGTTCTGGCACCGGGCTCTGGGGTGGGGGGTAAGTAAGCAGGTCATCACCCATCAGGATACACCCCCATGCGCAGATACAAAGAAACCTGTGAAACAGGTAATTAGCACAGAGCAAGCCACACGCTTAGTTGCTGGGAATGCTAGATTTGGGCCCACAGCCGAGCAGCCCTCCGCACGCCCCAGAGCAGGGCTCCTGCGCTGGCTGTTTGTGTAATCGGCGCCCGGCGGGCGCTGTCCTAATGCCGAGCACTGAGGGCCTCCTTTCTTTCTCTCATGGGATCTTCACAGTGGCCTCTACTGGGGCAGGGATGCTCAGCAGCTCCCTTGGACGGGTGAGGGATGAGACGGTGGCCCCAGGAGGCAGAGCTGCTCCGAAGCCTTGCCCAGTGCCGTGCCTAGCAGGCTGGCTCCGTTTTGTCACTGGTCCACAGGCCTCGCCTACTGTCTCCATGCTGTTGACAAGATGCAGCAGTCCCTGTGCACTGTGAGGGCTTGGGCCTGTGCTGGGGCAGGAGGTGTGGGGTGAGAAGGGTGTGGGCCGAGGCTACTGGGGAGATGCCAACTGCCCTTGTGGGTGCTGGGCCTTCCCGGTAGGGCCTGTTCCCAGCTCCCCTTCTCTCCCAAGCTTCCCCACCTCCATGTAACTAGGCTTTTTTGGGTATTACTCTAGGCCAGGCACTGTTAAGTTCATCCCACGAGCAGTCCCTTGTGAGAGAGTTGCTTTCGTCCCCAGCTGACAGGTGATCAGAGACTGCCTTAATCTGCCCCTGGTCAGGAGAAGGTAGAGGGGAGGGCGGGCAACCGCAGTGCTGTCAGAAGCAGAAGCCCTTCTTCCCAGGGCCCGGCCTCCCTTCCAGGCCCCTGAAGAGCTGGCTCTTTGCAGAATGCACCTTTCTATCTTACATCACGGCATCCTTGCAGCATGCAGAAGCCAGGGGTGCTGTGGTTGCCCCCACTTCACAGACGTGGGCACTGAGGCTGAGAGCGCAGGAACCTTCTGGGGCTCCATCCTCCTTTGTCTGAGCAGCACCTCAGGATGAAAGGCCAGAGGGCTGTGCTTTCTGGTCCTTTGGACGGGGGGTCGAATATGCAGGGAGAGGCTGCCAACTCTGGCAGGGGCCCAGGCATTGCCCTCGAGCTGGAAGTGGCCCTTGGGGGAGAAATGGGGATTAGGAGTGGGCCGGGGCCCCAGGGCTCCCCCAGCTGCTTCCTGTCCCCCACATTGTTTCTGGATTCCTGGAACTGGAAGTTTGTTGGGCAGTGGTGGTCTCTCTCCCAACCCCTCAGTGTTCCACAGCCAGTCAGGTGGGTAGAAGGGGGCCCAGAGCATGGATCCCCCAGTGTTGGGGCTGGGATTATCCCGAGGCCTCACCTGTCACCACACCTGTGGTCAGCAAGGGCCACTGTTCCCTCTGCCAGAGAGGGTTGGCCCCAGCCTGGGCAGCTGTCACTTGCTCCCTCCCCTTAGCTTGTTTCGCTCTCACACCCTGGGACTCGGTGTCTCTCTCTCTCTCTCTCTCTCTGTCTCTCTCTCTCTCTCTCTCTCTCTCTGGAACACAGGAGGCCCCTTTCAATCTGGAAGCTCCATGGAGTGCACTCTTTCTGCAGCACAGGATCGAGGACCTCGTGGGGGAGGGGTGGTCCTAGAGCCTGGTCCCAGTCAGCCCTGTGGCCTGGCGGGCCCTGGCCCCTATTGCCCTCCATGTGTGGGCCCTGGCCCCTATTACGCTCCATGTGTGAGCCCCAGGCCACCAGTTCCTGGTGGCCCTGGGTCCCCATGCAGCCACACTGGTGTCTAGGGATCTGGTGAGGCTCCAGCTGGATTCCCCTTGAAGGCTGAGAGCCCACGTTGGCCTGGCCGCCTCGGTGGACGCAGCTGCATCCAGTCTGCGTTCATCTCCCTCAGAGCCCTTATTCCTCCTGCCGGCCTGGGGCCCCCATCTCCAGCTTTGCACCCCTAGATCCCACTCCCAGCACCCTTTCCCTGGTGGCCCTGGGGCAGGGCGTGGAGGTCCCCTCCAGCAGGTGCTGGGGTCTTCCGGGCTGACCCACTCTTTCCTTGGTCCACAGGATGAAGCCAACGCACACGATGGTCAACTGCTGGTTCTGCAACCAGGACACGCTGGTGCCCTATGGGAACCGCAACTGCTGGGACTGCCCCCACTGCGAGCAGTACAATGGCTTCCAGGAGGTGTGGGGCCAGGCAGGCGGGCGGGCATGCGGGGGTGGGCATCCAGGAGGTGTGGGGCCAGGTGGGTGGGTGGGCGCGTGGCAGTGGGGGATCCTGAGATTTGCACCTTGAAGCCACCCTCTTCCCCTGCCCTGCCCTGGGCCTCGCAGGCCCTGAGCGTGGCATTTTGTGTACTTCGTCTCGCTGGGTTCTCACCACTGCCCTGGCGCTGCACCCTCACTTGAGGAGGAAACCAACGCAGGCAGATTTGGGGTTCACACCCAGATCTTTCTGGCTCTGCGTCTCATTCTCTGTACTAGATCAGGGCTAGCAAACCTTTTCTGCGAAGGGCCAGATAGGATTTTAAGTTTTGCAAGCTGTTTGCTGTCTGTCACAACTGCTAAGCCCGTCAAGCCACTGTAGATAACACAAAAGTAAATTAGCCTGGCCGTGTCCCAATAAACCATGATGGCAGAAACAGGCAGCTGGTCCACGGGTCACAGTATGCTGTCCCCTGGAGCAGACCAGGGTTTGCAGACTGAGTTCTGAGAGGGTAGGGCTCTGAGGCCACATGCTGGCTAGAGCGTGTGTGTGGGTGGCGGGGCTGGAGGCCCTGCTTCAAGCTGGGCTAGGTGGCTTCACTGGACCTTCGGGTTTCATGGAGATATTGTGAGAAGAAAACCAGCCGCTGTTCTCTGCAAAACAAAAAGAATGGAGATGTGTGAGATCCACCGCCACCAGCCTGGAGCAGCTCCCCAGGGACTTCACCAGACCTGAGCCCGCTGGGAAGTCCTTCCCCACCCAGTGGGGCTCCCCGCTGACCACAAGTCCACCTCTCTCCTGCAGAATGGCGACTACAACAAGCCGATCCCTGCCCAGTACATGGAGCACCTGAACCACGTGGTGAGCAGCACGCCCAGCCTGCGCGACCCCTCGCAGCCGCAGCAGTGGGTGAGCAGCCAGGTCCTGCTGTGCAAGAGGTGCAACCACCACCAGACCACCAAGATCAAGCAGCTGGCCGCCTTCGCTCCCCGTGAGGAGGTGAGGCTGGGTCGGGATGAGAGTGGTGCTGGCTAGGGCCAGAGATACTTAGAGCAGCGGGGGACAGGCACGTGCCAGGTGCTGGCTCTGGGCCTCTGGCCCCTGCTCTGCCAGACAGCGGCTTTTCTGTCCTGTGTGCCCAAAGGGCCCCCCTCACCCTGGCCACTGCCAGCACATTCCAGGGTGTGTGAGTTCTTCTGTCCCCATTGGAGCTGAGCTGCTTCTCCCCGTGTCTTATGGTCACTGCTGTCTGGGTTCCAAGCCTAGGAACACTGTGGAAACCTCAGCACCTGCCAGGTCAGAGGAATTTGTCCCTGGGCAGTGGGGAAAAGGGGCCTCGGGCTCCAGGTGGGGCCCTGTTGGACCCACCCTGTCCTGATTCTCTGCATTAGTCTTGCCTGCTGGCGGCCCTGGCAGTCTGCTGTGGGGTTGGTGGAGGGTGCCTCTGGCTTCTGGGAGGAGGAAAAGGAAGCTAGACATTGCTGAGAGGCTTGGCATTAGGAGGTGGGCCGAGCCGGGAGCCGAGCCTCGCCTGTGCCCACCGTGGCATCCAGGAGCCCTGCTTCCTGGCTGCTCCTGCCTGCCCTCGGCCATCCCAGGGGGTCCTGGCACCACAAGAGGCAGGTCCCAGCTGGGGCCTAGAGACACTGGCTTTTCTGGGGTCCAGCCTGGGAGGGAGGGAGAACAGAGATGAACTCAGGCCGAGGCAGGGATGGGAACCTGCAGTAGGGGAAGGCCGGGCTGACTTGGCAGCCAGGCACCTTTTCGGCATGCTTGGTCCCAGCAAGAAATCACACTTGTGACCTCTCGGCCCTGTAGGCCAAAGCGTTTGCTCCCTCAGAAACAGGGAGGGAGAGGTGCATTGCTCCGTGTCTGAGGTGAGAGAGGGAGGGGACGTGTCTTTTGGGCTGTTCTGGAAGCTAAAACCTTTAAAGCAGCAGGCCTGGCCAGGGGCTCTCTAGCATTCAAAGGGAAGGGCCGGCACCATGGTCTGGGTTGTCTGTCAGTCCGAGTTCAGAAGGTGTCACCCCGCAGCTACCTTCCCCTGCATTCACCCAGCTTCCTGGAGGTCTGCGTGTAGGAAGCAGGCCCTGAGTCCTGGCCTGCGGGTGCCTTCCTGGAGCAACAGAACCTCCTTAGTGTCCCCGTCACCTGCGGGCCCTGCCCTGGAGTGGCTCTCACTCTTGGTAGCCCACATGACCATATACAGTGGGCATTTGTCCTGTTTGGCAGAGGGGAAGCAGGTTCAGAGTGGGGTCAACTTGTCCCCAGTCACCCCCCTAGTAAGTGGCAGGTCGGGATCTGATTCCATGTCTGACCTGTAAGGCAGAGGCAGCTCAGCCCTCCCTGCCGATGCGAGTCTGGTCCCCCCGCCCCCTGCAGGGCAGGTACGACGAGGAGATCGAGGTGTACCGGCACCACCTGGAGCAGATGTACAAGCTGTGCCGACCGTGCCAGGCAGCCGTGGAGTACTACATCAAGCACCAGAACCGCCAGCTGCGCGCCCTGCTGCTCAGCCACCAGTTCAAGCGCCGAGAGGCCGACCAGACCCATGCGCAGGTGGGAAGCAGCATCTGCAGAGTAGCGGGGGTGTTGAGTTTGTTCAGGAAACCCTCCCAGAGGGCTGGGCCCCAGTGACCAGAGGGTAGCTCTTCAGAACTGAGCCCTTATTTTTTATTTATTTATTAATTTATTTTTTTGAGACAGAGTCACATTCTGTCTCCCAGGCTAGAGTGAAGTGGTGTGATCTTGGTTCTCTGCAACCACCTCCTCCCAGGTTCAAGGGATTCTCCAGCCTCAGTCTCTCCAGTAGGTAGGATTATAGGCATCTACCACCTCACCCAGCTAATTTTTTTTATTTTTTTCATAGAGACTGGGTTTCGCCATGTTGGACAGGCTGGTCTTGAACTCCTGAACACAGGTGGTCCACCAGCCTTGGCCTCCCAAAGTGCTGGGATTACAGGTGTGAGCCACCACACCTGGCCAAGCTAAGCCCCTTTACTCTGGGGAAGCAGCGTGCCCATGGAGCCACCTCCCTACACTGACCCCAGGCCCTTCATGTCATTAGCCAGGTGGGTGTCCCCAGGAGAGTGACTGGTAGCACCATGCATTTGTTAGGTACGTATCTGAGCATGGGTTTTGGGGTAGCCCTGCTGTTTCTGAGCACCTTCCTGGAACTTGCACTCGTCTCCCTAGCCACCTTGGTGGTGCACTCTTAGGCCCTGGACCCATTTACAGCTGTGGAAACCACACTCAGGAAAGCTGAGAAGCTTGCACAGGGTGTCTGAAGCCCACACCTGGTATGCAGTGGCCCCAGGGTTTGAGCCTAGAACCATCCGGCTAAAACTAATTGTTGTCATATTACTCAGTTGATGGAATATTCTGTTTAAAAAATCAGATATGGGAGTGAGGTTAAGAAGGAAAATCTACCCGGACAAAGAAACTCCTGTCCACCCCTTTGTGTCCCCAGATGTGACCTGGTTGATATGTGGTTTCTAATCTGTGGCTGGGACATAACCACACCACCCCTGCCCTGCCACACGTTTGCGTGGCCAGGCTTCAGGTGGACCCTGTCCTAGGACCTTTGGTTCTCATTCTGACTGCCTTGTTCCTGGCCTGAATAATTTACGACTGTACTTTTAAGGTTAACTTGCCACAGTTACCTGTCCATTTGTGTCAGTTCCAGTTAAAATAACAATAGGAATTTTTGGTGAGAACTCAAGAAAACAATGGAGAAATGCTTATTTGGAGGCCAGACACAGTGGCTCACGCCTATAATCCCAGCACTTTGGGAGGCCAAGGCAGGTGGGTCATTTGATGTCAGGAGTTCAAGACCAGCCTAACCAACATGGTGAAACCCCATCTCTACTAAAATACAAAAATTAGCCAGCTGTGGTGACATGCACCTGTAGTCCCAGCTACTTAGGAGGCTGAGGCAAGAGAATCACTTGAACCCAGGAGGCGGAGGTTGCAGTGAGCCGAGATGGCACCACTGCACTCCAGCCTGGGCGACAGAGCGAGACTTTGTCTCAAAAACAATAAAAATAAAAATAAAACATATTTGGAGAAATAAGGTCACTACAATATGGAGAGACTTCTTTAAAAGGAGAGTGGGGTAGGGCAGCACTCCTCCCTACCCAGAGGCTCGCGGGCCAGTGGAACTGAGCCCAGGATGTGTGGGAACTTGGGTCCAGCCAGAACCCCACACAGAGTGGCATCAGTGATGGCTAGGGGTGGCTCTGTGGCCATCTCACTAACCTGCCTCTCCCTCCTTTGCAGAGCTTCTGCTCCTCCGCTGCGAAGTCCCCAGTCCAGGTCATCCTGCTCCGTGCCCTTGCCTTCCTGGCCTGCGCCTTCCTACTGACCACTGCACTGTATGGGGCCAGTGACCCCTTTGCCCCAGGTGCCACCGTGCCCTTGGCCCTGCCACCTGGTGGCAATGGCTCAGCCTCACCTGACAATGGCACTGCCCCTGGGGCTGAGGGCTGGCGGCAGCTGCTGGGCCTGCTGCCCGAGCACATGTCGGAGAAGCTGTATGAGGCCTGGGCCTTCGGGCAGAGCCATCAGACGGGCGTCGTGGCACTGGGCCTGCTCACCTGCCTGCTGGCAATGCTACTGGCCGGCCGCATCAGGTATGTGTGGGGTCAGGGCCAGCAGTTGGCGGGAGGGGAACTGTGCTGGATCACTGCCTAGGGAAGGGGCCAAGAGACCCCAGTGGGTGCACAGCCCTAGGCTGAACTCCACCATGTCACTAGTACAAGGCTTGGTTCCAGGGGCTGGGAGTCATCGGTTAGGTAAGGCAGCATGGCAAATGCCGTCTGAGCCAGCCCCCTGCACACCTGTCGTGAGCTGGGGCCCAGTGACCACCTCTCTCCTCCTCCGGCTCTGTCAGGGTGATGATAACCACCTGCCTCCTGTGTTGTGGGGGCTCACGTGGGAGGCTCTGGGGTTCCCTGAGTGGGAGCGTACCTTGTGAGTGCTATGTCCACATCTCCCCTCCTCACTGGTCTCATCCTGCCCTGGGTGACCCTGCTGCTTCCTTTCAGGCTTCGGAGGATCGACGCCTTCTGCACGTGCCTATGGGCCCTGCTGCTGGGACTGCACCTGGCCGAGCAGCACCTGCAGGCCTCGCCCAGCTGGCTGGACACACTCAAGTTCAGCACCACGTCTTTGTGCTGCCTGGTTGGCTTCACAGCGGCTGTGGCCACAAGGAAGGCAACAGGCCCACGGAGGTTCCGGCCCCGAAGGTCAGAGAAGCAGCTGTGACTGCGGGGGGAGGACACGCAGAGGCTCAGACCCAGGCTCTCCCGGTCCAAAGCAGCCCCTCTCTGCCCTGCCTCTTCTCACCTGGTCACTCCCTCCCACCCCCAGCCTCAAGCCCCCGGTCCTGGCCCAGCTCCTCCACTGCCTTGAAGAGTCGGTCTGCCTCCCTTTTCCTTTCTGGTACCACCACGATCCCCGAGTCTCCTGTAGTTACTTGCCCTCATCGCCACCTCTCTGGCCAAGGCCCTTTCACCATCCTGGTGACTGGAATGTGGGTAGCACCCACACAGGCTCTGACCCATGGCTTCCTGCTAGCAGCTCTGGGCACCCCCCACACACACCACGCCATTTTCTGGCTCTGATACTGTTGGGGGAGGTGCCTGGTTCTGCTGTCTTTCCTTCTGAGCCCTGGCACAGGGCTGGTGACAGTGGCTGCAGGCTGGGCCCCTGGCATGCCCTGACTGCAGCAGAGTGAGCCAGGGATAGCGCAGAGCCCACACCTCACCCCCACTTAGCACCTTCGGCCTGTCCCCTTGGTCCTGCTTGTGGCTGAACTGGCCCTGCCAGAGGTGGTGGAACCGTGAAGAACACAGGGCTGTGGCCTGGCCTCCTGCTCTAGGACCCTCCTGAATCCCCGGGGATGGAGAGTGTGATTCTCGGGCCCAGCCTGGCCTTTGCCTTGAGTTTGGGGAGCGAGAGCCTTCCTGAGACGGGCAGTCAGAGTCTGTGCTGATCTTAGGCAATCTGAGATTTTCTAAAGGTAAGGGGCCCAAGGCATGCAGGCCCTCAGTAATACCCGGTCATTGTCATCCTGTCCTGACCTGGCCTGTCATGAGCCTCCCCGGGCCCTGGCAGTGGCCCTCTGGGGCTGCCGCAGCCCACATGGCCCAGCCCCTCTCTGCCCTCTGAGTCAGGGGAGGGGGCAGCCCGCAGACCTGCTCCTCAATAACAAGGCCTGGCCAGGTCCCAGCTGTTCCCAACCTCAGTTTGCCATCTATGAAATGAGGCAGACCCACCTCCAGAGCCCTTAGCTGCCAGCCTCAGTGGAGTAGGGATCACATAAGGTGGCTCATGAAGATACACTCTGGAAGTCAAGGGGCTGCCACGTACAGAGGAAGTTCCCGGCCTGGGGGTGCTAGTCCAGAGTGGCCTGAGGCCGTCCCCTGCTGGGCACGTTCCCTCTGGCTGTGCACTCCCTCAGGGCCAGCATGTCCTGCCAGTCGCCACTGCGAGCACGAGCTCACCTTCCGGATGTGACGGGGTGTGCCAGCTGCTCTCCTGTGCCTTGGAGCCTGGGGGAGGCAAGAGCAGATCACAGGTGCCTGAGGGTTACACCTGCCACCTGGGTCTGCAGGGATGGAGGGGGCAGCTGTCGGACCCCACTGATGTGAATCCACCACACCTGGGGGTCCTAGAGGCTGCCCCATCCCAGTGATTGGGTGTCAGCTCACACTGCGCAGTTTCACAAGTGAGGAGCCCCGGTGCATCGGGAGACCCTCTGGGGCTTCTGTGGGCTCTGTGCACAATGGGCTGTGTGGCTTCAGACAGGACCCCGGTGTTTCTGGGCTCAGCTTCTTCTATATGGAGCGTGAGGTGAAAAACCCCTCTGAAAAGCTGTGGATGGGGTCATGCTTCCCGCTGGTTCTGCAGTGAGGAGTGTGAGGTTGAGCCGAAGTGGCCCTCAGTGGTGTCCGTCTGAGGGGCAGAAAACCGCCTGCCTGTCCATTGACCCCGCCTCCCACCCCAAAAAGAACCCATCTGAGAGGAGGACATGGCGGATCCAGGGCAAGAAAGCGTCCTGTTGGCGGGGCGTGCCATTGCTTGCGTCTCGAATCTTCGGTTCTCGAGGAAGTGTTGACAGTGCGATGCTAATTTCTGCTTTTCTTGGCATTGGGTAGAAGCAGGACATCTGTGTGTATGCGTGTATTTAAATTAGATTATTTATAATAACCAGAGCCAGCCCTCGCGCTGGCCGGGATCCTCCTGCCGAGCTGATGGCACTCCTGCCCTCTGCTGGGGTCCGAAACGACGTCTCAGGAGGTGGCTCTCAGCTGAGTGAGGATTCCTGCCTTTCTTAGAGTTTGGCTTGACTTTTTAAATTATCCGTCTGTCCCTTCGAGTTACACTACGTGGAGAAAATGCTAGCACCTTCGAGTGTTAGGCAGTAGCTGAGGAAGTGCAGGCACTGCTGTGCTGTGGCTTGTTGACCAGGCATGTGTCACCCCTGCCAGAGACCTCTTCTCCTTGCAGGGGACTTGGGAGGGCCATCGGACCTTCCAGGGTCCAGGTGGGGTCATCCTAGGTATGGGTGACCATGCCTGAGACGTGGGTGAGGTCGATTCAGCCATCCT
Source organism: Saimiri boliviensis (assembly GCF_048565385.1). Lineage (NCBI taxonomy): Eukaryota > Metazoa > Chordata > Mammalia > Primates > Cebidae > Saimiri > Saimiri boliviensis. The sequence goes on from NC_133459.1 coordinate 8,498,547, forward strand.
CACCCTCAGACCTGGGGTCCCTACCCGGGTGGAGCAGGCTCCCCGTGCGCCTTGCCTGGGAGCAAACTGCCAGGACGCAGCCTCCACGCCGCACCTGCCGCACCCCGCCCCGCCCAGGAAAGAGCCTGTGACCTTTCTGTCTGTGACTGTTGCCGAGTCTCTGTCTCGTGTTGTAGAATTGTGGATAATTGTGTAGTGACCCTCTCATCACTGTAACCATCGCTCCCGGCCTAGATGTCGTGTTTTGGATGCTGTGTTTTCAATAAATGCCTCTGGGGCCCTGCTTTTACCCGCTGGCGTCAGGTCCCGCGTCTTTCTTCTTTTTTGTTCTTTCAGAAGGGCTTCTGTGCCAGGGCTGGGGTGGGCAACTGTGTTTGGGGTACAGACACGTCGATAGGAGTCAGGTTTGGGAGCCAGTGACAATGACACCGGCTGGCTCAGGGGGCCCGGCTCGCCTTGCTTGCCTTTCTGGATCGTATTTTTTTTCCGTCTCAATAAACTGCTGCTTAAAACATGGTCTCTCTCCTTCCACTCTTGACGTGGGCTGGGATTGGATCAGAGAAGACCAGATGCCTCCCCTTGGTGTCAGATGAGTGTGACTGGGGCGCTCCCCAGGGCAGCATCCTGGCCTGGTCCTGGGCTCTTAATCCCTCCCTGAGACGAGGTTTGAGGGTACAGGGCAGTCTTGGGGGACCTCTCACCAAAGGAAGTGTCAGCACCTTTGGAGTTCCCCAGGGACCAACAGATTGGACTCCTTTAGCTGGGAGAGGCTCGCTGGGGCCCCCGTGCAGAGCCTAGCCCCTCATGCGCAACCCTGCGAACGATTTCCCAGGTCTTGCTCACTGAGTGATGCTCCCACATATCACAGTGAGGGGGTCAGACTGCCAAGGAACTCCCCACAGCACCACCTTCAGTGGCACCAAACTGGGAACAACAGTACCTGTGCCAGGCAGTCAGGAGATTCAGCTTTTAAGCACTGAGGCAGCCCCAGGCAGGGTGAGCAGGAGCTGGGAAGAGTGGGGACACACTGGCAAGACTCACCCAGTCCTGCTGGAGGCCGGGAGCTGCAGGGCCCAGCTAGCCACCTCAAACCCACGGCCCACTAGGACCTTCCTCTCATTCGTCCCCCAACAGTGCTCACAGATCACAGGGGGTGCTGGTCACCCTTGGCTGACTCTTGGCTACATCTGTGCTGCCAGGTTGGGGGTGGAGGGCACAGGAAGTCCAGCACAGAGCTCTGCTGCCATCTGCTGGAGGGGGCTGCTCGAGGCCAGAGTCCTGCTGCTCCACAAACACCCTCCCACGGAGGACCATGCCCCAAGGTCCCGGCCACACCTTCGCTGCCCCTGCCTGAAGTGTCCTCAGGACCATTCCCTGAAGTCACAGCACTGTCCTGCCAAATGCTACCACCGTTCTAATGAGACAACAGAAAATCTCAGCTTCTATGTAGAGGTGGAGCCTTCCCTGCAGTCTTGGGGCAAGGTGGTGGGCACTGGGCCTGGGAAGCACCGGTCAATGGGCAGGGCATGGCTGTGTCCAGTCCGGCTGACCGGCCCTTCCCCAGGGTCCCCAGCTCAGCTCCTGCCTTGATGCCCACATTCCCCGAACACTGGGCCTCATCTTTGATTCCGAAGTCCAGGTAGCCTCCTGGTACCTTGGAAGGCATTAGAAGGGTCACACGAGTCTCCAGGAAGTCACAGCTGACCCCTCACTTTCCTTATACAACTTTTTTAGAGGGAAGCTAGCTGGGAGGTTGGTGGCATGTGGCTTGGCATTCGGTCGTGATGGGCATGGGTCCCTTAGCCAGCCCCGGCTCCTGCAGGGCCTGGGCCAGCCTGCCCGCTCACCAGCACGTTGTCCACTGGGCTCATTTGTCCCTTGGCACCGAGGTAAGGCTGGACCCCCCGCAGCTCCATCCAGACGGTGGACTAATGTATTAACTGCCTCCGTCCCCCTCTCCCTTCTGTAATCGGGTGCCTTAATCAGAAGCATGGTTGACGTTCTGGCGTGAGGCCATCGGGTCCTGTTGTGTGATTTGTACCATCTCAAGTTAAAGAGACACTGTCACCTTCCGTCTTGCGGGCAGCCTTGTGGTCGTCGATGGGTCTTTTTAAGTTCAGTTTTGGTGTCATCCGTGAGAGCCTCTTCTAAGGGATTCCAAGGCCTGGCTGCCCCTGCAGACCTGCTCTACCAGGAAATTTAGAGGAGTTTCCGGAGTGCGAGGCCGGAGAGCAGGAAGCAGCCTCCCAAGGGCAGAGCTGTGGGAGGACTTCCAGGAATCACGCCTGGGAGCAGAGGGTGCCCAGAGCTGTGCTGGGGCCTGACCTCCTGTGATCCTGGCCCATCTGGGAGATGAGCCAGGGTATCCCTGAGCCCGGCCACTCTGTGAGGAGGCTCTGGGCACAGAACAAGAAGTGGCAAGGACCCCAAGTCCATTAACCTTCATCAAGTGCCTAGCATGGGGCTGGGCATTTTTGCTTCAAGGCAGAGGGGTTGGCACGAGGTTGGCAAGGACGACAGTGTCACTTTAATACCGAGACTCGTAGTGGAGATAGTTTGCTGTGAGCCGAGGGGTAGGTAGGAGGGGGCATGCAGGGAGGGCTGGGTCTCACTGGCCCCTCCCAGCCACCCGCTCCTAATGGCATGAATGTGGTTGAATTGCTTCTCTGCTTTAACTAACGCACGCCTCCTCTGGGACCCCAACTTAGGCCCCCACCTTGCACCGTGGGAGAGGGGTGGGACCTGCTGTCCGGGGCTTCTTCCAGGACCTTCCGCTGACCCTCCTCTTCTCCCATGCCTGACGGGCCCTTGCAGGTCCTTCCCGGGAGACTCTGCTGGCCTCTTCCCCACCAGCCCCAGCCTGGCTATCCCTCACGTGAGCGTCGGAGGCTCTCCAGCATCTCTGTTCATCCCCAGCCCGCCCAGCTTCCTGCCTCTCGCCAACCAGCAGCTCTTCCGGTCTCCTCGACGGGCCTCGCCCTCCTCACTGCCCGGCCGCCTCAGCCGGGCTCTCTCGCTGGGAACCATACCCTCTTTGACTCGAGCAGGTAATGGATGCCCAGGCATTGGCAGACAGGGCTGGGGGCAGCTGGGACAGAACTGTGGGTGCGTACATAGCATAGGGAGGGCCAGGAGGGGTTAGTGTTCCTGCTACAGAGACAGGCCAAACAGAACTTTGAGCCTCAGTTTCCCCTCAAAGAAATGGGGCTAGCTAGGCATAGGTGGCTCATGCCTATAATCCCAGCACTTTGGGAGGCAAAGGTGGGAGGAAGGCTTGAGCCTAGGAGTTCAAGACCAGCCTGGGCAACATAGGGAGACCCTGTCTCTACGAAAATTTTTAAAAATTTACCGGGCACCGTGGCATGCACCTGTAGTCCCAGCTATTTGGGAGGCTGAGGTGGGAGGATCACTTGAACCCAGGAACTGAAGCTGCAGTGAGCTATGATCACGCCACTGCACTCCACCCTGGGCAACAGAGCAAGACCCTGTCTCAAAAAAATAAAAGTAAAGTGCCCAGAATTGTCACAGCAGCTGGGAAGCCCAGCACAGTCCCTCAGTCCCAGCTCTGGTGATGTGACCTTGGCCAGGTGCGTGCACCGTGCCGTGCCTAATCTTTTCCTCTAAAATTGGAACACGCCCCTCAGCAAAGGGGGCCGCTGCAGTGATTCTGGGGGAGGAGATGCTGATAACAGCAAGGCCCTCTCCTCTCATGTGGTTCAAGGGCGGGCCATTTTGCACATGCGGAGGTTGATATTAGGATGGTTTTGCTTTTCCCCTAAGCAGAGATAACCCCCCTGTTTTCAGGGCACCCCAGCCTGGTGGCACTTGAATGGAACTTGGGGTGGGAGGTACCAGGAGCAGCCCTGCCCTGGGCCTGAGCATTCCAACGGAGGTGGCGGAGCTCAGGGACTTCCGTTTCAAGCCTCTTAGGAGGGGTGTGGCAGTCCCAGGGCCTGTTCAGGCCTCCGAGACTGGGTGTCCTGCTCATAAAGAGAAACAGGCAGTCTCCCTGTTGAGGCTCAAGGCAAGGACACAGAGCATCCTGTCTGGGGTGGCAGCAGAGGTCTGTGGGGCACAGGCTCGTGTCTTGGAATGTCCAGTGACAGACAGGACCACAGTCTCCATGGCCAGGGTGGTTTGGAGGGAGGAGTTCTTAGAGACATGCTGGGCCGGGCTGCGGCACTGTGGCCAGAATGCAGCTTGCTGCTTCCCTGTGTCCTCACTCTGCTCCTCTGCACATGCCTCACCCGTGCGTCCTGCAGCCCATGCCTGGCAGGAAGACGGCCTCTCCCAGCATCCACAGAATGGGTTCTAGAAGGACCTGGCTGGTGTGCTGGGGTCATATGACCACCCTTCCCCAGCCTGTCCCCTGGCCCAGTGAGGGGAGGGTTACCTGGATGCTGTGAAAGACCCTTCAGTGCCCGAAGGCGGCAACAGGACACGAAACAGCCTCCAGGTCCCGCGTTCAGCTCTCAGGCAGCCACTTAGAAATGGGGCCCCTGCTCTTGGGCTGCATGCGCCTCACTTAGGAAAAGGCAGCGCGGTCGGTGCTCTCTGGGGTGTAGTCTCGGGATCTGCCATGAGTGGAGAAAGTGGGACTTGACGGCTGGAAAAGCAGGGCCTTGGAAGAAGGGCACGGAACAAGGAGTGGGCATTGTGCCCAGGGCCGACTCTTCTTACCACCCGCCATGAGCCTCAGTTTCTTTCTCTGCAAAAAGAGAGCGTGCCCAGAACCCTCAGATGGCAGTCCAAGGGACCCGCGAGCACCTGTGTTTTCGTGAAAGTGCCTTTGTAAACAGCCAAGGCTGGGTTGGGATTTCAGCAGAGCATTTGTAGGGGCCTCTGCGCGTCGTCCACAGGCCTGACGTGTCACCTGCTTCACTCTGTCTCCAGACTCGGGCTATCTGTTCAGCGGTAGCCGCCCACCGTCTCAGGTGTCTCGATCTGGGGAGTTTCCCGTTTCAGGTGAGGAGGACAGAGCACTAGGTGGGGGAGGGGCAGCATGAGGCGGGGCTTTCCAGAGCACTGTGGTTGTGTGAGCTTCCAGGTCAGACAGACTCCGTGGGTGTGTTCACATCTCAGCCCTGGGCCAGTGACCCACACACCTGTGCCTCAGTTTACTCTTGGGCAAAATGGGAATGACAGTCACCAGGATCAGATGATAAGACACTGCTCTACCGTCCTCACCGGTAGTCAGGGCTGGAGCTGGCATACCAGGTGCCAGCTGGCAGCAGGGCCTCGGGCGAGCTGGCCTTGCATCTCCACGGTTTACTGCCGTCTGGCCTTGCTCTCAGCTCCGGATGGTGCCTGGGGCTTTAGATGGAAATCAAGGGCAGGGGGGCTGTGGCTGAGGCTCCAGGATCTCTCCCCTCCCTTGGACGCCTGGTGGGGGCAGCCCTCTCCTCCCTCAGCTTCCCCCACCCCCAGTCTCTGCACCTTTCCTTTCTTCTGGGTTAATAGAAGAAAACCCCCATTAATGAAATAGCGTGTCATAGCGCTGCCGTGACAGGAGCCCACGTTCATATCATCTTCCTCCCTCGCCCCCTCCAGATTACTTCTCTCTGCTGTCAGGGAGCTGCCCCTCCTCTCCGCTCCCTTCACCGGCACCCTCCGTGGCCGGCTCGGTGGCCTCCAGCTCCGGCTGTCTGCGACACCGCAGGCCCCTCATCAGCCCTGCCCGGCTCAACCTGAAGGGACAGAAGCTGCTGCTGTTCCCGTCACCCGCTGGAGAGGCCCCCACCACGCCCAGCAGCTCCGATGAGCACTCGCCTCACAACAGCAGCCTCTTCACCGTGGAGCCGCCCCAGGTGTCCCGGAGGCCACCCCTGCAGGACACGAAGCACGCCCTGGGTACGGCCTTCTGACCACCCTGAGGGGCCGGGGGAGGGCCCCTGCTGCCAGGAGGCCTGGCTGGGGGCCGCAGTGGGGGGTTTTCCTTGCTCTGACTCCAGCATGCACCTTCCCACTCTGGAGCTCTAGGCACCCCTCTTCTGGCTCTAGTGACTCAAACCCTCTCGGACATTGCCCTCTACTGGCTGATTTCATTTTCTCCTTTTGCAGTTGACCTTCAGGGTCCTCTGTTCCTTGGAACTGATCGAAAACACATCACGCATTGCCAGGTGCGTGTGGTCACAGATACTGTTTCACTCAAATGGTGCTGCACTGCAAAGCATTTAAAATTTTTAAAGTTAGCCCCCAACCTTTCAAATCTACAACTTCCACATGAATGTGTAGATTTCCTTTTTGGTTTGTTTTGTTTGTTTGTTTCTTGAGATGAAATCTCACTCTGTTGCCCAGGCTGGGGTGCAGTGACTAGATCTCAGCTCACTGCAACCTCCGCCTCTGAGGTTCAAGAGATTCTCCTGCCTCAGCCTCATGAGTAGCTGGGACAACAGGCACAAGCCACTACACCCAGCTAATTTTGTATTTTTAATAGAGATGGGGTTTCACCATGTTTCCCAGGCTGGTCTTGAACTACTGGCTTCAAGTGATCCACCCGCCCCAGCCTCCCAAAGTGCTGGGATCACAGGCGTAGCCACCTCACCCAGCCTGAAATGTTTAGATTTTCTGTGTCTCTTATGGTGTCAGAAGATCTGGTCTCCTTGGGCCTGAATACTGGCAGGCAGAGATGGCAGGCCAGTTGAGCAAGGACCTGGCCCCCCACTGCTCAGGGTGGATGAGTGGCTTGGGACAGGCTGGCTCCCCACTTCCGACAACTGTCCTTAGAGCTGAAGTGCAGCTGTCCCACATCTGTCCCTGGGGGGAGCCATGAGCACCACTGAGATACACACCCTTCTTCCTGCAGACCTGAGATCCAAGCTGGAAAGAAGCATCACCTGCAGCGGCCGCTCCATCAAGAAAGAGGACGACTCTTCCCAGTCATCCACCTGTGTGGTGGACACCACCACCAGGGGCTGCTCGGAGGAGGCCACCACCTGGAGAGGTCTGCACCCGGGTTATGGGAGGGGAGTGGGGCAGGCACGCATCCCCAGCTACCATCTCCCCTGCTGGGTGCAGAGCACAGACAGAATCTTCCAGGACGTTGCAGTCCCTGAGCAGCCAGCAGGTAACCCACCCAGCGCCTCTGAATCCAGGGTTAGGGACTCAGCAGCCAGCACTCCCACCCTTGGGACTCGGGCCCAGATCTGCACGATTCCAGTAGCTTCTGGCCCCAGGCAGCTATTTAAATCAACTGAATTACATAAAGTTTGAAATGTAGTTCCTGAGCTGCAGTAGCCACATTTCAAGTGCTCAGTAGGTACCTGTGGCCCATGGCTGCCGTTCTGGCCGGAAGTGCCTAGAGAGCCTGGGCGCTCTGGGACCACATGGCACTGGGGCTGCGGCCTCGCACCAGATACCAAGCTGCCTGGCTCAGATCCCAGGTTCTCTGCTCACTGACCCTCGGCACAGGGACAAGAAACCAGATCAGGGGTCCATATCATCATGCCCCAGATGGGGAAGAGGAGATGTGTGTTGAGGGAGAGGGACAGATAGAGGAAGGGCTTTTCCTGGGAAGGTCGTTTTGCACTGGCTCTTGAAGCCAGTGCCGTCTCCAAATCAGGCCAGGCTGGAGGGTGGCCCAGCGGCTCGGGGGCCTTGGTGAGAAGGCAGGCTGTGGCAGGTGGACCTGCGCTGGCTGCTGCTTCCCTTGGAGGCTTGGGTGGGGGTGCTCCTGCCCCAAACCCCCGTGCCCTCATCTTTAAAGTGGCCAACATGGTCACTGCCTCATCGTGGTCACTATGCCTCATCGCCCAGGCCCCACCCCATGACAGCCCAGCTCACAGCCTTCCTGGCAGCTCACAGTTAGGAAAAGCTGTGCCTTCAGGGAGGCAGGGATGGAGGGGTCTTTCCCGCTAGGGAAGCCTTTGGCCATGAGAAGATTTGGGGGTGAGCTTCACCAGCCTGGGGGAGCACACTGGGCAGAGCCTTAAGCTCCCCACAAACTGCTGCTCAGCTGCACAGCAACCCCACCCATACCCCCTGTTCTAACCGGGACTCTCTACGACCCCACCCACACGCCGTGTTCTGACCAGGTCTCTCCACGGGCCCACCCACACCACGTGTTCTAACCAGGACTCTGCTGCTTCACCCATACCACATGTTCTGACCCGGTCTCTCCACAGCCCCACTCACACTCCATGTTCTGAGTAGGTCTTCCCCGTCTGCAGGTCGTTTGGGCCCCTCCCTGGTCCGGGGCCTCCTGGCCGTGAGCTTGGCTGCCAACGCCCTCTTCACCTCGGCGTTTCTGTACCAGAGCCTGCGCTGACCCGCCGTCAGAGCTCGGAGGGGAGCAACCCGGTGCCTGCTGCATCACCACTGCCGGCCTCAGGACCCTCCCTGGAGGGGCTGCCACCTCTGCCCTCATCTCCAGGGCGCTTGACCTCACTGGACTGTGAGCTGTCCTCAGGACACCTGCCCCTCCTCCCTACCGGACTGCAGGGCTAAGTGTGTGTCTGGGGTCACACACTCTGCCCGCCACCTCCTTGGCTGACATCGGTTGTGTTTGGTGCTGACACTGATCCCGAAGCCAGGGAGCCCAAAGGGCTGCGTGACCCTGGGGTGCCCCCCATGTTCAGCCCTGCCTGGCAGGGACACCAGTACTACTGTATCTGCAGCAGGAGCTGCCCGGCCTGCCTTCTAGCCCCACGACCACAGATGTGGTCACATCTGTGTACTGTACTCCCCTGTCCCACCTGGGGCCACCTCAGAGCCCCGCTAAGCTGAAGGCCCCCTGGGGGAGAGGGTGGCATGGTCCTTGTCGTCTGCCCCATTTCACCCCTTCCTGTGGGGTGGGCAGGATGCCCAGGACCCTCAGAGCTCTGGCTCAGGGGCCTGAGCTGCCAAAGCCCAGCTGGGCTTCCAGGACCAGGGCGGGCCCCTGCCCTGCCCTCCCCTGCCAGATGTTCCCCTGCTTTGTGACCTCTGTTGACCTTCCAGGAAGCAGCCCCATTACCCCCAAGAATGCAGAGCCTTGGCCCGCCTTGCCCCGTGTTTCCAGGCCTGCACGTCTGGTCCTTCAGCTCCGCATGGAACTGCAGGGCAGACTGGCAGGGGGCCTTCAGATCTCAGATGAGACTACACCCCTTTGCCCGCCCTGCTGGGCACCTGCTTCCCTTCAGCCCCTGAGAACCCTGTCCTCCCCTGGTTCTCCTGCCCTCCCCTGGTTCTCCTGCCCCACTCCCCTGATGGGGCTCCTTCCTGGCACTGAGGAGGGGCCTCCTGATGCTGTGAGGCAGGGGTAGGGACTGTGCGCCCATGGCTGTCAGCCCCCACCCTCACCCCCGCCGTCCCACCCTGGACCTCAACACCAGCCTGGGGCAGTGCGTGTCTGCTGGTCACGTACTCGTGCCGGCTGTCTCGGTGGATTCTGAGACTCGCTGCAGGGCGGGAGGAAGGGTCTTCACTCTGCCATTCAGGGATAAAGTTTAATTTTATTTTTCTACACATTTTGCCAGGTCAGGCATTTTGCTAGTAAGCAGGATGCCCCCAACTCTCCCTGCCATGGAGGATTCGTTTTTTTTAAGCTTTGGGTGCTTTTTTAATACTTTTTTTTATGTGGAGAAGGAGCTTGCTCTGACGTCACCCTCCTCTCCCCCGACTCCTGCCCTGCCTACCCCCTGAAAAGTGGGGGATGGGGGCCTGGGTGGCCTCAGGACTTTTGAGTCCAGCTGCCAGCAAGGGTTCCAACTCGGAGGCAGCTCCTGCAGTCCTCATTTTTGTATAGCGGATGTGTGTGTGTGTCGACGTTTTTTTATTTTTTTGCTTAATAAAACCAAACTCCATTCCCCAGTGCCCTTCCTCTCTGGCTCTGAGGGCCCTCCCTCCTCTCCGCCGAGCAGCCTGGCCTCTCCTGCCTGGACCTGCGGTCCCAGCACCCCCCAGAGCCAGGGGACAGGCCTAGCAGGAGGGGGTTTTACTTAAGTTTTGTTTCAAACAGAAAACACAACCTTATTTTTCTTTACAAAAGCAAAAAAGGAAACCAAAAAAGATAGAGCCTTTGAATCCTGCCTGCTGTCTGTCTGTATTCGTTTGCTTGGGCCCCTCCCAGGTAGGGTCCCTGCGAAGGGGGACTCTCATCCACTTTCTCTTTCCTCTTCAATGTGGGGCTCTGGGTGTGGGGGGTGGACACAGTGTCCCTGGCGGGGCTTAGGGATTTGGACAGGAGACTCGCTGCCTTGCTGAGCCTGGGCCGGAAGGGCACCCCAGAATTTGCTGTGCAGAGAAGGAAGTGTGTCCAGGCAGGAAGCACTCAGCTCAGCTCTTCAGAAAAGCTTGACCCCACCCGCCATCCCTGACTGTCCTTGCCCCTGGCTGCAGAGGCCAGGGTCATCACGTGAAGAACACCTTGTCTTCCCTGTGACTCCAGTGGCTGGGCTGAGCACCGGCACCTGCAGCCTGTGCGGTACCCCTGAGCCCTCTTGGGGCCAGGAGTGCTGACCTCAGGGCCCAGTACTTTGGCTGGATGGGAGGCCAGAGAGGGCTCGGAGCTGCTGCACGGCTCCATGCCGAGAGGTGGCAGGGATGGGGAGTGGCCAGGGTGTCACAGCACAAGTTCTGGGGTCACCTTTCTGGCGACCGTGGGGCTGCATTTCTGTTGGCTTCAGTTGACTCAGAAGTAACAGGATGGCCGTCCAGGGCTGATGTGGGGACCTTTAAGCCATAGCACTATGCAGAGGGAGCCCTACCAAGGTGGGCCTCTCATTCTGACCCAGAGCCCAGCAGGCAGGAGGACCACCGCCAGCAAGCCGGGGGCTCCCAGGAGCCAGCAGGGCCAACCTGAACGGGACCCTGAGGCAGATGGTGCAGGGCTGCGCCAGCTCCACCCCCCATCTCAAGGACCTGAGGTCCTCGAGATGTTCTCTGGGGAACATGATGTTGGAACCTGAGGCTCAGACGTCCAGCAGCCCCTTCAGCTCATACCCCAGCCCAGCGTAGAGAGGCCACAAGAAGGCAGCGGAGAGCCGAGCACCATCAGCCATAAGGGTTCTCCCCACCTCGGGAGCACCAGTGGTGACACTCGCTACAGCTTTCTTGTTAAAAGGTAACACATTTATGTAGGAAAACTAGAAATAGAAGTGAGCAAAAAAGAAAATGCCCCATAATCCTGGCATTAAGATACTGGCATCTGCTCTTTGTGGTATTTCGTTTGTTTTGAGACAGGGTCTCGCTGTCACCCAGGCTGGAGTGCAGTGGTGCGATCATAGCTCACTGCAGCCTCAACCTCGGGTGCTCAAACGTTCCTCCCGACTCAGCCTCCACAGCAGCTGGGACCACAGGTGCGCACCACCACACCCAGCTAATTTTTGTTGTATTTTTTGTTTTTGTTTTTGTTTTGTTTTTTTGGTTTTTTTGTTTGTTTGTTTTTTGAGATGGAGTTTCACTCTTGTTACCCAGGCTGGAGTGCAATGGCGCGATCTCAGCTCACCACAACCTCCGCCTCCTGGGTTCAGGCAATTCTCCTGCCTCAGCCTCCTGAGTAGCTGGGATTACAGGCATGCGCCACCATGCCCAGCTGATTTTTTTGTATTTTTAGTAGAGATGGGGTTTTGCCATGTTGACCAGGATGGTCTCGATCTCTTGAGCTCGTGATGCACCCGCCTCAGCCTCCCAGAGTGCTGGGATTACAGGCTTGAGCCACCGCGCCCAGCCTTTTGTTGTATTTTTTGTAGAAAAGGGGTTTCTCCATGTTGCCCAGCCTGGTTTTGAACTGAGCTCAAGCAATCCACCCACCTCAGCTTCCCAAAGTCCTGGGATTGTAGGTATGAGCCACTGTCCCTGGCCAGAATCTTCAGTAGAATGATTTACCTCTCAATAATTACCCCAAGGGACCAGTGCAGTGGCTCATGACGGTAATCCCAACGCTTTGGGAGGCTAAGGTAGGAGGATCTCTTGAGCCCAGGAGTTTAATAGCACCCAGGGTCATATAGTGAGAACTCACCTCTACAAAAAAATTAAGAAAATTAGCTGGGTGTGGTGGCACATTCCTGTTTTCCCAGCTACTCAGGAAGCTGAGGTGGGAGGATTGCTTGAGTCCTTGGGAGGTCATGGCCACAGTGAGCTGTGTTTGCACCACTGCCTAGCCGGAGCGATAGAGCAAGACCCTGCCTCTTAAAAAAAAAAAAAAAAAAAAAAAAATGCTAAAGCTTTTTGTGTGTTGCATTCCAGAAAGGTACAGAAAATTTGTTTTGTGCCTGAACTGAGTTTTGCTTTAGAAACCTGCCCCTGTTCCCAGGCGTCTTCCACAGTGCAGTTGAAAGCTCATGAGAAGATCAGAAAGGACCTTGGAGAAGTGGAGAGAGGCAGACGGGTTGCCTGGCACCCGAGCTCTCTAGTGGAGCAGCTCAGTTTTCTTAGGCAGGGTTTCACTTAAGGCAAATTTATAGTTTGCAAATGGCAAGAAGCCATCTTGGTTTTGTTGGGTTTTAGCCGGCTGCTTTACTGCAACCTGTTTTATCAGCAAGGTCTTTATGACCTGTGTCTTGTGCCAATTCCCCTTTTTCTGTCTTGTAACAGAAAAGTCTACTGATTTTTATTTTATTTATTTATTTAGATACGGAGTCTTGCTCTGTTGCCAGGCTGGAGTGTAGTGGCACGATCCCGGCTCACTGCAGCCTTTACCTCCTGGGTTCGAGTGATTCTCCTACCTCAGCCTCCCGAGTAGCTAGGGCTACAGGTGCCCAGCTAATTTTTGTATTTTTAGTAGAAACAAGGTTTCACCATGTTGGCCGGGATGGTCTTGATCTCTTGACCTTGTGATCTGCCTGCCTTGGCTTCCCAAAGTCCTGGAATTACAGGCATGAGCCACTGCACCTGGCCCTGATTTTTATTTTTTTAAGTTCAAAAACTACAGTAGCCTTCCACCTACCATACCAACCAACTAGCCACGTGACACTGGGCCCCTCTGCACAACAGGAAAGGGCCGAGGTGATGCCCCTGTTTCTTCTGAGGGACCATCAGAGGCAGGAATTCTCCCTCCACCCCCACCATAGATGTCTTCTGCGGGGTCCAGAGTGGCTCTACCACTGCAAAATTCTTTCTGTGATAGAAACTGAGGACATCTTGCTGCAAGGGCAGAGAGAAGTGGGAAAACTTTTCAGTCCCTAACGGGCTGGGGTGCAGCCCCCTCAGCTTGGTGCCAACTTGGGGTTCTCCACACACCCTTTCACTGGCCCCAAGTGTGTGTATCCAGCCCCATTCACTGGGTACGACTGAGCTGGACCACGATGAAGGAGGGGAGGAGTCCGGGGTTTCCACAGCAGGCTCTTTCCTTGGTTCATCCATCCTCAGCCACTGCACAACCGTCAGTATGGTTCCCCTAGCGTGTGCCAGGCTGTGCTGGGCCCGGGGAATACAGTGGAGCAACACTGAGCTGTCTGTGTCCCAAAGAGCTTACCTCAAGTTGGGGATCAGACTTGGGCAGGCGCACAGATACTCAAAAAGTGCAGGAGCCGGGCGCGGTGGCTCATGCCTGTAATCCCAGCACTTTGGGAGGCCAAGGCGGGTGGATCACAAGGTCAGGAGTTCCAGACCAGTCTGGCCAACATGGTGAAACCCTGTCTCTACTAAAGATACACAAAAATTTAGCCAGGCGTGGTGGCAGATACCTGTAATCCCAGCTTCTTGGGAGGCTGAAACAGGACAATCGCTTGAACCCGGGAGACGGAGGTTGCAGTGAGCCAAGATCATGTCATTGCACTCCAGCTTGGGCAATAGGGCGAGACTCTGTCTCAAAAAAAAAAAAAAAAAAAAGTGCAGCAGAGGCTGGACACAGTGGCTCATGCCCATAATCTTAACACTTTGGAAGGCCAAGATGGGCGGATTGAGCTCAGGAGTTTGAGACCAGTCTGGGCAACACAGTGAAACCCCGTATCTACTAAAATACAAAAAAGTAGGCATGGTGGCGCCAAAAAACAGTGCAGCAGAGCGGTGGGAATGGCTGTGGGGTGGAGCTGAAGCTCGAGGCCAGCTGTGGGAGGCTGCTCTAGGTGGGAGGAAGCACTTGTGCAAAGGCCCTAGGCTCAGCTTTCCAGGAACGGAAAGGCTAGTGTGGCAAGAACCACAGTAGGAGGAGTAGGGCAGGGGCCACCCATGAGAGGCCCTCGAAAGCCACTTAGGGATTTTAGGTCTCATCCTGAGAACAAAGGGGAAGCCAGAGACAGGAGCAAACTTTGCATTTGCCAAAGACACTCAGCTGAACACGGAGACTGCGCTGGAAGAGCCCAGCGGTGCTGCCAGTAGGCTCGAAGAACAGATGGGCGACAACCCACCAGCCCCTGGGGGGAGGAGGAGGGGGCCCAAGGTGGCCTCTGGGTTTTGGACTCACACAGTGGGCTGGGTGGCGGGGACCCTCTAAGGCCTAGGGAAATGCCAGCAGGGGCAGCGTGTAGGTTGTCAATTTTGTTTATGAATTTCGTTTTTTTTTTTTTTTTCTTTTTGGAGACAAGAGTCTCCCTCTGTCACCCAGGCTGGAGTGCTGTGACACAGTCTTGGCTCACTGCAGCCTCTGTCCCCTGGGTCCAAGTGATTCCCAGGCCTCAGCCTTCCAAGTAGCTGGAACTACAGGCACCTGTGCCATGCCCAGCTAATTAAAAAAATCTGGGACTGAGTGCAGTAGCTCATGCCTATAATCCTAGCACTTTGGGAGGCTGAGGCAGGCGGATCACCTGAAGTGAGGAGCTCTAGACCAGCCTGGCCAACCATCGCCAACATGGTGAAACTCCATCTCTACTAGAAATACAAAACTTAGCCAGGCGACGTGGTGCACGCCTATAATTCCAGCTACTTAGGAGTCTGAGTCAGGAGAATTGGTTGAACCCAGGAGACGGAGATTGCAGTGTGCCAAGGTCACGCCACTGCGCTCCAGCCTGGGCAACAGAGCAAGATTCTGTCTCAAAAAAAAAAAAAAAAGAAAAGAAAAATTGTGTATTTTTTTTAGTACAGGCAGTGTTTCACCATGTAGGCCAGGCTGTCAACTTAGTTGGGAGCATTTGCACCGGCTGGTTCAGAGACAGCCACTGTCCTTCCTGCTCTGTTCCCTGCCTAGAACCTGCACAACCACACAGCACTCACCTCTCATCCTTCAGTTCTCATCCTAAATGGCCACCCGCCACCTGTGTGAGGCTTTCCCTCTATTCTCTCAATATTCGAGAGTCACTTCCACTAAATCAGGGTTGCGCTGTGATTGCCTAGTGACCACTGGGCTGTGTGCCTCCCCCGTTAGAATGTCATTTCCATGAGCGCAGGGATGTTGGTTCATAGTTGAGGCCCATTAAACATTAAATGAATGGTTGAATGAAATGTCCCTTAGCCATCTGCAGGCATCTCTAGGTCTAAGCTCTGAGGAGAGGTGACACGTGTCTGGGGCTCTGAAGCCAGGGTGGGAGCGCTGAGCTTCGGCTGAAGCTCAGAGCTCCTGGCTTTGATGCACCTGTTCTGGAGCTGGAGGAAAGAATGGGAACGGAGAGAAGACGGGGGCGTGGGACACTGAGCCCGGAGGGTTGGAGGTGAGCTGGTGGCTTAGCTGGGCCAGAGATGGGAGCAGATCACAAGGGCGGCTTGGGAAGAGCGGCCCTGTGCCCTCCATCTCCAGAGAGGCCAAAAACTCACTTGGGCCTGGCTATGAGGGCTCACGCCCTTATAATCCTGGGCTTGGGAGGCTGAGGCAGGAGATTTGCTGGAGAGCAGGAATTTGAGATCAGCCTGGGCAACATAGTGAGATCCTCATCTTTACAAAAAACTTGTAAAAAATTAGCCAGGCATGGTGGCACACACCTGTAGTCCCAGCTACTCGGAAGCCTGAAGCGGGAGGATCACTCGAGCCTGGAAATTCCAGGCTGCAGAGAGCCATGATTGCACCACTGCACTCCAGCCTGGGCAACAGAGCAGGACTGTCTCTAAACGACATTTTAGTAGAAGAAAATTGATTCAGGGCCGGGCATGGTGGCTCATGCCTGTAATCCAAGCTCTTTGGAGGCCAAGGTGGGCGGATCACCTGAAGTGGGGAGTTCAAGACCAGCCTGACCAACATGGTGAAACCCTGTCTTTAAAAAAAAAAAAAAGAAAATTGATTCAGCACCAATACCTCTACACTCCTGTTTGATGTGAGGGAGTCACAGTCCCTGCACTCTTGTGTTACTGGAAAGGGGTCCTGATCCAGACCCCAAGAGAAGGTTCTTAAATCTCACACAAGAAAGAATTCAGGGCAAGTCCACAGTGCAAAGCAGAAGCAAAGTTATTAAGTAAAATGGTGAAAGAATGGCCAGTCCATAGACAGAGCAGCTCCAGGGGCTGCTGGTTACCCAATTTTTTTTTTTTTTTTTTTTTTTTTTGAGATGGAGTTTCGCTCTTGTTACCCAGGCTGGAGTGCAACGGCGCAATCTCGGCTCACCGCAACCTCCGCCTCCTGGGTTCAGGCAATTCTCCTGCCTCAGTCTCCTGAGTAGCTGGGATTACAGGCACGTGCCATCACGCCCAGCTATTTTTTTTTTTGTATTTTTAGTAGAGACAGGGTTTCACCATGTTGACCAGGATGGTCTCGATCTCTCGACCTCGTGATCCACCCGCCTCAGCCTCCCAAAGTGCTGGGATTACAGGCTTGAGCCACCGCGCCCGGCTGGTTACCCGTTTTTATGGTTATTTCTGGATGATATGCTAAACAAGGGGTGGGTTATTCATGCCTCCGCTTTTTAGACTGTATAAGGTAACTTCCTGATGTTGCCATGGCATTTGTAAACTGTCATGGTGCTGGTGGGAGCGTAGCAGTGAGGACAACCAGAGGTCACTCTTGTCGCCATCTTGGTTTTGGTGGGTTTTAGCTGGCTTCTTTACTGTAACCTGTTTTATCAGCAAGGCCTTTATGACCTGGGTCTTGTGCTAACCCTGTCTCATCCTGTGACTTAGAATGCCATCACCATCTGGGAATGCAGCCCGGTAGGTCTCAGCCTTATTTTACGCAGCTCCTACTCTAGATGGAGTTGCTCTGGTTCAAAACCCTCTGACACTCAGGCTAACAATGTGGACAGGAGGGGGAGACAGGATTAAAGGAACAGTCACAAATCATGAATTACAGCTATCAGAAGAGACAGCAGAGTGCAGGGTGTGGTGGCGCAGGCCTGTAATCCCAGCACTTTGGGAGGCCGAGCGAATCACCAGAGGTCAGGAGTTTGAGACCAGCCTGACCAACATGGTGAAACCCCATCTCTACTAAAAATACAAAAATTAGCTGGGCGTGGTTGCAGGTGCCTGTAATCCCAGCTATTCAGGAGGCTGAGTCAGGAGAATCACTTGAACCCAGGAGGTGGAGGTTGCATTGAGCCAAGATCGCGCCACTGCACTCCAGCCTGGGTGACAGAGTGAGACTTGGTCTCAAAAAAATAAAAAAAGGAGACAGCAGAGGCCAGGCAGCATCCAAAGCCCCTTATAGTCTGGAAAATCCGTGACCTGGCCAGGGAGGGTAGGGCCACCTCGGGGTGGGTGTGCACGGGGAGGTGGAGGCAGAGTTGGCAGATGGCTGGTGCTGAGAAAGGGGTCCTGGAAGGTTTGTAGCACCTTTAGTTGCAAAGGACTGGGGTGACACAAGCTTTGACCCTCCAGGATGCTGGAAGAAGGTTCCCAGGCTGAATGAAACCGCCTTTGCAAACTTTATAATATTGAGAAAATATGACAGCGAAAGAGATCTGACATAAGCAACTTCATCTTGCCTTTTGCCTCCAAACTGCCCCTGATCATTCTAGGGGCATGAGCCAAGCTAATTTTGGAAGGAATTTAGTTTATAGTTTAACCTTAAAGCAAGGATGATAATAACCCGTTCCAAAACTAAAACCACCTTGGTAAGACTAATGAAAGGCCACAAGGTTAGGATGATGAGAGGGGCCTGAGTTCTGCTAAATGTAGGTGTAGTTATAAATGATTACCAGCCGTTGTTCCAGGGGTCACAAGGTTTGCAATTTCCCCAGCTGCTCCTGTAAGTAATATCACTATTGTAGAATTTAAGATCGGCCTTTTGCTATATCTTTTCAGACTTTTGTATTTCTGAAGACTAGATGACTCCACCCAGCCGGAGACTCAGGACTCACCCGGTGCTGTGGCCCCTACCCCGAAGTGGACTGGGCACAGGAGGACTGGTCACTACACCCCTGTGATTGCATCCCCAGCCAATCAGCAGCACCCATCCTCTAGCCACCTGCCCACCAAACGATCTTTTACAAACTCTAGTCTCTGAATTTTCCAGGAGGGTAAATTGAGTAATCGCAAAACTCTGATCTCCTGTTTAACCAGCTCTGTGTGAATTCAACTCTTTCTCTTGCAATTTCGAGCTCCCCTCCCCGCTCTTTTTTTGAGACGGAGTCTTGCACTGTCACCCAGGCTGGAGTGCAATGGCACAACCTCGGCTCACAGCAACCTCTGTCTCCCGGGTTCAAGTGATTCTCCTGCTTCAGCCTCCCAAGTAGCTGGGATTACAGGCACCCACCACCATGCCCAGCTAATTTTCCCTGTCTTGATAAATCAGCTCTATCTGGGCGGTTACATGAGGGCTACTGGGTGTGTCCCCAGGTGGCGGCCCCTCTCCAGTCTCCTGCTGGAAGACACTGGGGAAACTGGATCCCACTGATCACTTGGCTTCCTTGGATCAGTTATGGGGAAGGTGCCTGTGCCACCCACACTCAGAGGGTCTGTGT
The DNA here is from genome assembly GCF_048565385.1 of Saimiri boliviensis. Classification (NCBI taxonomy): domain Eukaryota; kingdom Metazoa; phylum Chordata; class Mammalia; order Primates; family Cebidae; genus Saimiri; species Saimiri boliviensis. Next base: position 8,517,224 of record NC_133459.1, read on the forward strand.
GGTTTAAGACCGGGGAGAGAGTCAGGGTATAGATTGCTCCCACCCCTTCAGTCTGGCAGGGCAGGGGACAGGGAATGGACATTTTCATCCTCATGCCGTCATTTTGTTTTTTGTTTTTTGAGTTTGAGTTTTGCTCTTGTTGCCCAAGCTAGAGTGCAATGGAGTGATCTTGGCTCACTGCAACCTCCACCTCTTGGGTTTAAGTGATTCTCTTGCCTCAGCCTCCCGAGTAGCTGGTATTACAGGCACATACCACCATACCCAGCTAATTTTTAGTATTTTTTAGAGGAGCCAGGGTTTCACCATGTTGGCCAGGCTGGTCTTGAACTCTTGACCTCAGGTGATCTACCTGCCTCGACCTCCCAAGCTGGGATTACAGGTATGGGCCACCACGCCTGGCCATAATTTTTTTTTTTTTTTTTTTTTTAAGCAGTGATGGGGTTGTGCCTCCAACCCTTCTGGCAAAATAAAAAGAATAAGTAGCCAGGAGCAATGGCTCATGCCTGTAATCCCAGCAGTTTGGGAGGCTGAGGCAAGTGGATCACAAGGTCAGGAGATCCAAACCAGCCTGGTCAACATGGTGAAATCCCGTCTCTACTAAAAATACAAAAGTAGCCGAGTACAGCAGCATGTGCCTGTAGTCCCAGCTACTTGGGAAGCTGAGGCAGGAGAATCACTTGAACCCTGGAGGCGGAGATGGCAGTAAGCCAAGATTGCACCACTGCATTCCAGCCTGGGTGAGAGTGAAACTTCATCTCAAAAAAAAAAAAAAAAAAAAAAGAATAAGAGCCTGTCTGGACAAAGCGTTAACTTCAGTTCCTTCTAGGGTTGAACTGGCTGCAAGTTCGCCTTCTCTGACAGATAAAAATTCCCAGGGAGGTTTTTTATGGCAATTAGCCTCCTTCTGGACAATCAGCTTTTAATCAGATAAGAGAAATCCAGGAAAAGCCCCCTTGCGCATTTGCTGTTTTCCAAATGCCTTCAGTTTTAAGTCATCATCATAGCAATTCGGCATATTTTGGGATGTTATTTCCTGGATTCCTTCAGCAGCCACCTGCTGTTGGGTATTTAGGCTTAATTAAAGTTGGCAAGGCATCCTCAGCTAGAGGCTCAGCTGCATGGGAGATGAGCTATAGGAAGTCCTATGTATGTAAGGGAAGCTCAGAACACTTTTATTGCACGTTTTAAATAAATGCCTCTGGGCCAGGTGCAGTGGCTCATGCCTATAATTCCAGCACTTTGGAGGCTAAGACAGGCAGATCACCTGAAGTCAGGAGTTCAAGACCAGCCTAGCCAACATGCTGAAACCCCCATCTCTACTAAAACTACACAAAACATTAGCTGGGCTTGGTGGTAGTGGGCACCTATAATCCCAGCTATTCGGGCGGCTGAGACATGAGAATCACTTGAACCCGGGCGGGGGAGGTTGTAGTGAGCCAAGATCACACCACTGCACTACGGCCTGGGCAACAGAGCAAGACTCTGTCTCAAAAATAAATAAATAAATACTTCTAGGCAGGGCACGGTGGCTCACGCCTGTAATCCTAGCACTTTAGGAGGCCGAGGCAGGTGGATCACAAGGTCAGGAGTTCAAGACCAGCCTGGCCAAGATGGTGAAACCCCATCTCTACTAAAAATACAAAACATTAGCCGGGCATGGTCGCCCATGCCTGTAATCCCAGCTACTCGAGAGGCTGAGGCAGATAATTGCTTAAACCTGGGAAGCGGAGGTTGCAGTGAGCCGAGATCCTGCCACTGCACTCCAGCCTGGGCAACAGAGTGAGACTCCGTCTCAAAAAATAAATACATAAATACATAACCTCTGACATGTGCCTTGGGATGGGGTTCTACCCCCTCTACCAACTGGCTGGGTGGGAGAGAGAAACAAGTCCTGATACAAGAATCCCTCTGGGTTCTTAGAATTTTAAGGGTTCTTAGAATTTTAAGCTGTAAAAGAAAGTAAAATTTGGGGACACTCTACGTTTACTAGGGCAGAGGGTAATAAGCCCTGGAGACTGATTCACGTAGCATGTTTGTAACTCCTGCCCTTCTTAGATTGTAGATTAACTTTCTTCCTCGCTCTTCCTGTTCTGTAAATGACTGGAGACCAGAGACCAGACCTCCTTCCCCTCCAGTCACTGATGTTTGTTGTAAATTAACTGCCTCCTCTGTTGTCCTGTGACTGGCTCAGACCAGATGGTGCAAAGGACCCCGTGACTGTTACACCGTCAGTGGTAAGGTTAAAATATGCCTTTCCTGAAAGAAAAACACCACCTCAACTAATCAGATTGCATTCAGCCTTATAAAAGAGAAAGATGCTGAAATTCTGTTAAGTGGTCCTGAACTTTATCTATATAAGCAATCCCAAACTTCTACATTCAGATTGAAACTGGCTTTGCACAGATCACGACAGTGAGAGGAATCTAACGTGGCTGACTCCATGGTGCTTCTAACTTCCCAGGTTGGCTGTCCGTGGTACTCACTCCTGGGTGTGGGCCAAGCTAACCATGGGAGGAATTTAGTTTATAGTTTAAGTTTGTTTTTCGTTGTTGTTGTTGTTGTTGTTTTTGAGACAGAGTCTAGCACTGTCACCCAGGCTGCAGTGCAATGGCACGATCTCGGCTCTGTAAACTTCGCCTCCCGGATTCAAGCGATTCTCCTGTCTCAGCCTCTCAGGTAGCTGGGATTACAGGCACATGCCACCACACCTAGCTAATTTTTGTATTTTTCATAGAGACAGGGTTTCACAATGTTGACCGGGCTGATCTCGAACTCCTGAACTCAGATGATCTGCCTGCCTCCCAAAGTGCTGGGATTACAGGTGTGAGCTACTGTGCCCAGCTTATAGTTTAACTTTGAAGCAAGGGTGATAATAGTCCCTTCCTAAAACTGAGCTGTCCTTGTTTGGGGGCTGAAACCACTAATGAAAGGTCACAAGATTAGGATTATGGGAGGAGCCTGAATTTTGCTAAAATGTAGGCATAGTTTCTGTAGTTCCTTACTGCTCAGGAGTCATGTGGCCAGAGTCACAAGATTTGTGGCTTCCACAGTTGCTCCTATAGATAACATCACTATTGTAGAACTTAGGATTGGTCTTTCAACATTTTTCAGACTGACCCCATCCAGACTCATGACTAATGACTCAACCAGTCCTGTGGCCCCTCCCAGAGACAGATGAACCATTTTCTACACTCTATTTTTTTTTTTTTTTTTTTTTGAGTCTGTGTTTTGCTCTTGTTGCCCAGGTTGGAGTGCAATGGCGTGATCATGGCTCACCGCAACCTCCACCTCCCGGGTTCAAATGATTCTTCTCCCTCAGTCTCCCGAGTAGCTGGGATTACAGGCATGCGCCACCATACCCGGCTAATTTTGTATTTTTAATAGAGACGGGGTTTCTCCATGTTAGTCAGGCTGGTCTCAAACTCCCAACCTCAGGTGGTCTGCCCGCCTGAGCCTCCCAAAGTGCGTGGGATCACAGGCGTAAGCCACTGCTGCGCTGGACCACACCCTACAATTTTATCCCCAACCAATCAGCAGCATTCATTCCCTAGTTCCCTGCCCCCTAAACTGTTACTGAAAAACCCTAACCTTTTTGGGTTAGGGTTTTTGGGGAGATGGATTTCAGTAGTAACTCCATCTTCCATGTGGCTGGCCTCGAATTATTAATAATTAAACTCTTCCTTTACTGCAATACCATGGTTAATAAATTTGTATGCCTTTTCTCCTTTTTTTTTTTTTTTTTTTTTTTTGATACAGGGTCTCACGTTGCCCACGCTGGAGTGCAGTGGCTTTTCAATAGCATGACCACAGCACACTTCAGCCTTGAACTTCTGGGCTCAAGTGACCCTGCTGCGTCGTCCTCCCAAGTAGCCCTCCTAGTATACTGCCCTTTGTCAGATGATTTTCATCAAACCTTCAGAGTTGGAAGGAGAAGTTTTCCCTGGGCCCCTATAGTTTTGGCACGGTGAGCAGGATTCCAAAGCCACTCTGCCCTTCTGGAAGCTGTAGTCAAGGGAACCCAGGGCCTCAGAGGCCAGCAGAAGGGCGAGAAATTCTTACCAGCCAGGCTACGGGCGTCTCCCTCTGTAGAGTCTGGTTGAGCAGATGGTAAAAATTACTGTTTATCTCTTTTTCCTCTCCAAAATCTTGATTAACGGGGAAAAAAGATCTGTGTGATTAGTCTTGGGTATAGCAACTCTGGTGTACTTTTTTTTTTTTTTTTTTTTGAAATGGAGTCTCACTCTGTCACCCAGGCTGGAGTGTGATGGTGCGCTCTTGGCTCACCACAACCTTTGCCTCCTGGGTTCAAACGATTCTCCTGCCTCAGCCTCCTGAGTAGCTGGGATTACAGGTGCCTGCCACCACACCCAGCTAATTTTGTATTTTTAGTAGACAAGGTTTCTTAATGTTGGTCAGGCTGGTCTCGAACTCCAAACCTCAGGTGATCTGCCTGTCTCGGCCTCCCAAAGTGCTGGGATTACAGGTGTAAGCTACTGCACCTGGACTTTTTTTTTTTAAACAGTCTCGCTCTGTCATCCAGGCGGGAGTGCAGTGACATGATCTCAGCTCACTGCAACCTCTGCCTCCCAGGTTCAAGCAATTTCCCTGCCTCAGCCTCCTGAGAAGCTAATTACAGGCACCCCTCACCATACCTGCCTAATTTTTGTATTTTTTTTTTTTTTTTGAGACGGAGTTTCGCTCTTGTTACCCAGGCTGGAGTGCAATGGCGCGATCTCGGCTCACCGCAACCTCCGCCTCCTGGGTTCAGGCAATTCTCCTGCCTCAGCCTCCTGAGTAGCTGGGATTACAGGCACAGGCCACCATGCCCAGCTAATTTTTGTATTTTTAGTAGAGACGGGGTTTCACTATGTTGACCAGAATGGTCTCGATCTCTTGACCTCGTGATCCACCCGCCTCGGCCTCCCAAAGTGCTGGGATTACAGGCTTGAGCCACCGCGCCCGGCCTAATTTTTGTATTTTTAGTAGAGATGGGGTTTTGCCATGTCTGCCAGGATTGTCTCAAACTCCTGACCTCAGGTGATCCACCCATCTCAGCCTCCCAAAGTGCTGGGATTACAGGAGTGAGCCACCATGCCTGACCTGGTATACTTTTTGGTATGAATATTCATATTGTCTGATCCTTTTCTCCCAAGAAATAGTCTTTTCCTCTGTCTTTGTCTTTCTTTCTTTTTTTTTTTTTTTTTTTTTTTTTTTGAGGGGAAGTTTTGCTCTTGTCCAGGCTGGAGTGCAATGGTGTGATCTAGGCTCACTGCAACC